>NW_005054311.1:2520741-2521306 GCF_000277835.1 Geospiza fortis
TTTGAAAAGTCTTTGACACTAAGAAATCTGAGCATGCCAGTTGTACATTAGTATTTAACAAAAGTACAACTTACTGAACTGATCTTTCACATATCAATTTGCTTCTGATATGTAGCACTTTTTGTATTTTCAGTTATAAGTAACAAAGTGTAAAAGAGTTCTGCCAGCAGTTCTAACTATGCTACCTACTGAACAGAACGCAGTGAAAAGTAGCCTCCCAGGATTTGTCAGCATCAGTAACATTTCTAAGTTAAACTGCTTTACTCTTTAAAGTTCAAATTGCCTTTGCACTGTTTGATAAGCTAAGAAAAAGAAAACCCTACACAGCAGACAGAGAAATACGCCTGAAGGCGCCTTCCCCCATCCCGGGTCACTTGCGGAGCTGCGCTGCTATTTCGCAACACTTTAACACACACCTTAGAACTCTACAAGCCTCGACGTTTACCCAAGAGCTCGCCTGAATCACCTCTGACTTAACAGCATCTCCAGCAGCGGGGCATGCCTAAAGCGCGGCCGCGGCACACCGACACTCCCTCACTCACCCACTGGCTGCTGAAGTAGTCGA
>NW_005054311.1:2522032-2540337 GCF_000277835.1 Geospiza fortis
CGCTCCCCGCGCCCGGCGGGAGCTGCGGGGCTGTGCCCGGGCCCTGAGCCTCCGCCGTTCCCGCAGAGCGCGGGCCCAGCGCCTGCGTGGCTGAAGAAGGCGGCCAAAGGCTGGAGCGCGGAAGAGCCCCGCAGCTTGCGGCACAACCTCATCCCCATGCCAGAAGTGCAGCCCTGTCCTCCTTCGCTGAACGCTCTGCTCTCCCTACTGCTGCTGCGCTCTCGGGGAGCGGAACAACTTCGGAGACCTGGAGTGTCATTGCATGGTGGAGGGCAAGACTGGTTAGACAAGCTGGAGCATTTTGTCTCGTCTAAACATGTTCTGGCAACAAATCGTTTAACAAGGAAGCATCTGCTCTTTTTACTGGAAGTCAGGCCCACTGAAGAAGTAGTTGTGCTGTGTGGTTTTTTAGACCTGACATTTATGATGCTATACCATCACATGCTATTTGCAAATAATCTAGAGAGGAGCTAACTTCCTGCAGCTGGCATACACCAAACACCTGAGCACAGGCATGAAGGCAACTGCTAACATTCTGCAGGTGGTCTAAATGCATCTGTAATAAATTCACATGGTCTGAGCAAGTCTTGCAAGGGCCGAAATCTATGACATTTGAACTAGCTCAGTGCTGGCACTGTGCTACTCAGTTTTCCTTCCATGGCTTAAAACAACCCTTCAGAAGGTACTAAAGCTATTGGTAATGCTGCCATAAAACCCTCAGAGGGATCTTCCCCTTTCTTTTCAAGCTTATCCTCTAAATCATAATAAAAAGATCACATACCACTGAACATATAAAAAGTACATAGATGTAGAAAAAAGAGGAAAATAATCAAATTCCTGTATTTTTTAGGATTTACTTGCAAGTTTAATTTTATGTAACTTCATGTTAGATTGGAGTCCACGAGGACTTTAGTGGAGCATTTCTTGCATGATGGAGATGTTAAAAAGATGAAATTATCCTGAGCACAATTGCCTTTAACCTGTAAAGTGGGAATTCTACACCTATTCATACCTAGCTTTTAAATGCAGAGCAGTACCAAGACAATGGCTAGATGTGACCTATCCCTATCATAATACCAAGGGTGAAAGGCAGAGGTTTTTCCACACCCTTCCTGTGACTATGTTGCATCCTGAAGCTGTGTGTGAGGCTGGGCCCAAGCCAGGTTTTGACATTTGGCACTGCAGTCCTGACTTGTCCCTGCAAAGCCTTTCCTGCCAGTTATGCAGAAGTTTACACTTGCAAAGGTTCCTCTAAGCTCCTGCAGCTCCTTGTTTTCCCTTTGCTGAATAGATCACGTGTAGGTTCAACAAAGTACTTTAATTTTATGCCATGAAAGCACTTACAAACCTACAAGCACTTTGTTTGATCCTGATGAGGCGTTACAAGCAGTTGTCCATACAAGAAGCTTTTATTGAACCTTAAACTGATACTGTCACTCACGGCTCTTTGATCAGATAGATCTGCCTCCTGGCAGGGTGCTGAAGTAGGTAACAAGAATGCATCATTACCTGAACTTTCCTCTTTAGTTCAGAAGCCAAACTCTAATTGCTCATTACAATACCTTTATTGCATTAAAGTTCAATTAGCAAGTGTCAATTAAGATTTACACAGGGGGAGAGTGGAGAATTCTAATCCTTCTGTTAGCCAAACAGAGATGCCAGCAAATCAAATCTTCATAGGCACATCTTTATTCCTTTGATTTTTCTTAACAGGCTCAGTCAGCCGTGTTCTGCAGGAGCAGAAATTAATGCCACCTCCTTGACTTGAGTGAAGCTATAAATGTTGTTTTACGTAAGCCAAGGATCTGGTCCCTACTGTTTAAGAACTCAACATTTCCTTTCCAATTGTGTTTTCCACTCTCCATTATAAACAACTAAACATATTAGAAAGGGGGAAAAAACCCAACAATGCAATAAAATAGAGATTTCCAATTCATGTATCACCACAAGAACAGGGACATGACCCACAAGCGTCAGAAAACAATCTCTGAATCTTTGACAGCTGAGGAGAGGATGTGTGATCTTCACAAGACACACCCCAGCATCTAAAGCCTAACTCCACAACATATTTCAAATAGCAACTTAACAGCTGGTTTTGCCTAAGATTTGAAATGCTAAGAGATTTTAGATTAGATGCCCATAACTTGCACAGATACATTTGATTTAGGCATTTTTATTGTCAAAGACAAGTAGCACACCTCAGGCTTCTATACTGCCAGAAATTCTACAACAATCTCTTTGGTTGTATTTTCCCTATTAGGAATTCTTCAAGGGAAAAGAGGGCAGCAAAGGAATGCTTTCACATCAGTGGAGAAAATACATATGCACCTGAAAGTACATGTGATAAGTATTGATAGTCTTTGGTACTCTCCTATGTAGAGGGAAGTATAAAATCACGTATTAATTAGTAAAAGAGAAACTTGTAACTTGTCTGCTTCTGCACTAGCACCCACGATTTTGTGCTCTGAACTGACACATTTTGAGTCCTGTTCAAGAGGTCAGAGACACCCCTAGCTCTTTATTCACTCGATGTGCAGTCAACACAGACCAAGGTTCCAAGCTGTTTTACACATGATACCAAGATACTGCATGCTGAGGCGGCCACAAAGCAGAGGAGATAGACAATGCCAGCAACTGCAGGTTAATCATTATTTACAACCAAAATAACCACATGGAGCTATGAAATAAGTCAGGAACAAAGCCACAAGGTGTCAGTACTGGCCTGTGTATTTAGAAAATAACTATCGCTGCATGAGTCACTATTTGTTATAACCTGTGTTACTGAGCATTTGCAAACATTCAGTTGAGGTTAATCTCACTTCATAAATTCACCTCAGTTTAGTGACAAAGTAATACCATCTTATGATCAATGAAAAATACTTAATGTAAACTGTTACAGTTTCACTAGTACCAAAAGCAAAACAAGAATAAATTAAATTCAATGATTTAAGATACAACCTTTGCAACTTCAGGTCATCTGCATACCATCTGCATATACCTTTGCACTTTGGGCTAATGAAAAAATTATTATTTTATGCAGCTCAACTGCTAAGATGAGAAGGCTCCAAATTAAATGTCATTTACAAAATATTGGTGAAAATTAAAAACCAATCCTTGGGAACACCATGTCTGATTGCACCCAGTGATTAGAGCCTGACTTTATTGCAGAAACAAGTTTGTTCAACATCTCAGTTAAAGTGTACAAAATTATCAGCAGAGCAACTCTTGAATGATTCACACAGAAGATCGACTCTTGTTCAGTTAACAAGGGGAACCAAATGCATGGTTGTAAGGCAGAGTAGTCAATAGCACCAACACAAAAGTGTTCAATCACTGGAAAAAGCATGAAAAACAGTGGCAGTAGGACCTGTGGATGGACTAAATCCAGAGCACTATCTTTCATGGTTATCCCACACGATAGCTGCGTGCACAGAACACGAGCTGGATATACAGAGATCTGAGTAACACAGAAATGTTTGGGATTCATCAGGTTTGTGACAAATCCCTCACCAGTCTGTCAGCAGTCATGTAATGCAAGACAAACAGAATATAATTTAAATAGATTTGGTATGTGTAATGCCTCTACTGATCATGATGCCTTGGACAGTGCACAAGTAGCTGACACACAAGATCCATCCTTTCTTGCAGCCTGCAGCTATAGGCTTGCAATAATACTACAAACACAATAAACAGAGCACACAGTGTAAAAGCAATACATTTCTTGTTGCCCTGAGCCAACTTTTCTTCCTAGTCCAACAGTAAGGAGGAGTAAGGAGCTGAAATACCTGCTGAAACCCGAGCAGTCTCAGAAATTGAAGCATCCCTGTTTGAGACACTTCTACAGCTGCTTTTGCTTTCTGAGTATTATGGCACTTCCTCCTCTCTGTTGTCAGTTTCTAATATACTTTCATTTTCTTCTTTTCTGCAAAAGCCTGTTCTGGCTGCTTCAGAAGCCATTTTGGCCGAGGAACAGGGCAGTGATGACAGTAGATAAAGAACACCCAATTTGTAATACTGCATCTTGATCATATTTGTATCAAATAGTTACAAAAACACAGCACAGAGGCTAACACAGGAACCTCTAAATCCTACATACTTAAAACAATTGGCCATGTGGTTAATACTTTACTGAAATAGAACTTATCACATTTACTTACAGCTTCATTGTGATTCACATAGTGGAAAAAAAAGGGCAGTCTTCTCACATCTGTTAATTTGCTAATGACCAGCCTCACTGACTTAAATGGAATTAGGATAAGAAATTCAAGACCATGGCACAGGAAGGAATTATTCACATAGGCAGCGCAGAGGGTTCTTTAACCTCAGGGAGACTTTTTTTTCCCCTTTATAAATGCCATACCACACATTTTCTTAGACTAAAAAGGCATTTATTGCAACAGTTTTATAAATATCATTGTCTGTCACTGTCAAATTGCTAACAAGGCTCACTTGAACACCAACATTTAGTATAAAACAGATGTTACAAAGCAATACTTTAGGGCATGCACTGATTGTAAAGTAGTCCCATAGGTCACTGTAATTTCATTATCTATTCATTCAGTGTTATTTTTGCTGAAAAGACTAGAGCACAAAGAAGTTTGACAAATTCTTCTGGACTACAAAACCTCCATTCTGCATTCCTATCCAACCAAATGCTCATTGACTTCACATGGCTGCTGAGTATTGGCATACAGAATGAAGCCTAGCATAGAGAATGCAGAACACCACTTAACACTATAGTTACAAGTTCCTTATTTGTATGTTTTATCTGTATATTAGTCTTGACAAAGAACTGAATAAATTCAAAAGGTAGAGATGGCATTTCAGGTTCAACCATTACATTTCATGTAATAAGAAACAAGTGGCAAGAGTTAACATAGTTATGACAGCCAGCTTATTTGCAAAGAGGTTAAAGCAAACCAGACCTCAGGATATATAAATCAGAAATACCAAGATATATCAGGCATCAGCTATAACCTAAACAGAACTCAACATGCTAATAAAATATATCTACCTAAATAAAGGCTGGGAACATCACACACAAATGTCAGGGTCCCATTGTTTCATTTTTCTAATGAGTTAATAGGTCTGAAATTTAATCTTTGAATCTCTTTGTCAAGACTTAAATGATAACTCCAGCTTTTAAAATTCTATTGTAATTTTTTATATTTCAATATTTATCATTCATTTCATATCACCAAAAGTAAAAAACTGAAAAAGAACCCATTGCTTTCTGTATTTCAGAAAGTATTTCAGAAACAGATACCATTAAATAACAAGATTTTTTTTTCCTCCTAGGTTTAACTGTGGCATCTGTGCTTCCTTTCTTATTACCCTAATACTCTATATGACAACATTCTTTTGACTTATTGAACTTATTATTGTTTCAGCTTATATGCAAAAAAAAAATGAAAATAACACTGTAGTACGTCTGAGGATAATTTTTGTATTGAAGAAAGAAGGAGTGTGTGTGTAAGAACTGCAAACATAAACACCACACACATAATAGCTCAGGTTTATATATTTTCTTCCTGTATCATTCTGCCTCCCCAAAATCAGCTAGGAGTCAGGGAACATGTAAGGTTCTGTGTTTTGTCTTGTCTCCAGAACAGAATTTAGACTATCTCGTATAATCTTGTATAATTCTCAGACTTTACATGCACACACAAATATCTTCAGATAAATCACATTGCCTAAATATTAATTCTGTTAAGAATACTTTTCATTTTCTAAATCTTAAAGATCACTGTTGTGAAAAATCAGCAGGAATATTTTTATTCCTTAGCACAAAACCTAAGTGATTTTTTCATTTATTTAGTCTTCTACCAATACCACCACAGGAAATTAAACTGAATGACGTCAAAACTAAGAGAGAGAGATGAAGCTAAATCACGAGTTACCATAAAATGTTCGCTTCCCTGAGTAAGCATTGGAGCCATAACAGATTTGCAGCTGCTCAGCACTTCTGAAAAATCCAATTACTTCTTCAAGAATGCAAATATGAATTTAAGAATCATTTAGAAACAGTTCAGAAAAGTACTAGTAATTTTGTAATGCTCTAAAGAGTAAAACACCTTTACAGAAAATGTCTTAAGAATGCCACATGAAAGTTCATCTTGTAAGGACATTCCTAATTAGCCTTTAATTGCAGATCAGATAGAGCCTATGTGGAGCAGCAGCTGTTCTAAGATAGAGGATGTGAAGTCCTGCACTTATTCCAACCTCACATTGGTTTGGAAGAACATTCCTACTTAGCTAAGAAACACAGAAAGAGGGCAAAAGCAACAGTTGTGAATGGCTATGGAACCATGTCAAAGGAAGTTCAGATGGGACCTTAGAAAAAGATTCTTGTCTAAGAGGGTGCCCAGTCACTGGAACAGGCTCTACAGGGAAGTTCAAGGAGCATCTGGATGATGCTCTGAGTCATATGGGTTAGTTTTAGGCAGTCCTGTGAGGAGTACAGTGTTTGTTGGGCTCCAAGATCCATATGGATCTCTTCCAACCTGATATAGCCTATGAGTTCTAACCAAAATACTCAGTAATCTAAGGGAAAAAAAAATCTGTCCCCTTCTTTACAGCAGATTTTTTGCTACTGCCAAGTTGTAACACAGATTTTCAAAGCAAGTAATGTCTTTTAAGTCTACATTTTCACACCTATCAACTCCATAAGCTGCACACATCCTCTCTGACATTTCAAAATTGCACTGCTTTTGCCTCACTATCTGAGCTCAAATTAGGTAAGTTAAGTAACCATGTTTAAGCATATATAATTCTATCAAGCCTACTGTGAAAGTAGAAAAAAAGTTACCAAAGGGATTACTTCATATTTATAAAAAATGTTTAGAAAAGGAAGGCTTACCTAGATCTCACTATGTATTTGCAAAAATCAGATACCTCGACATACAAACTGCATATAAATAACTAGATAAGAAAAAAAAATGTAAAAAGCTGGAATATGGTTAAGAAAATTATTTTCTTTTTTTTAGTAATTTTTGTACACAAGGACTTGACATTTCTTTAAAATCTTCCTTTTAGATCCATCTCTATCCTGGGTAGGTTGAGGGAGAGCCCCCCAGAGAGACTGCTACAGAAATACTGATAATAAAATTTCAATTAGAAGAGCTAACGTACAAAGCTGTTAAGATTTAGAGCTCCCATCTTTTGATACTCAGACTGCAGCCATCAGAGAGTACCTGGTCACTGGCCATTCTACAAACTGAGCAGGTACTCCCTGCTGCAGCTGACTGCTGCTGTTGCCTCTGGGGTCTTGTTGGGTTTTTGTACCTCTGAAGGCCAGATCAAGCCTCCAGCTCTTAACTTGGAGCTTGACAGCAGAGGACATCTTGTGGCATGGTCTGACCTGATCATCAGCCCTTAAACAGCTGGGACCTGTCTGACAGCCAAAATCTCTCTCAAGTCAGACTCTACTCCTTCCTAACTGTACATCAAGTAATACTTACTTGCATAAATAAACACTGCCAGATGGGCACTGCCACATGTAAATTTATACAAAAACCAGAAATTACGCCAAAACCATTAGCCCTTCTTTGTTATTTGTCCTTACTACCAGTCTCTCCATTCTTCTGTTCCAAACTGTCTGGAGTCACCAATGCCTCACTGTGCAGCATTCAAGCAAACTGCTTTGCCAGTTTCATTACATGGGGTTGAAAAGGATCACATCAATTCTTGTAAGCCATGCACATCCACAGCTCCATGAAGCACTGAAACACTGTAATATTTAAAAGTATTTCTGATTCTATTATAAATCTAAGGCTCTATGCAAAGTCATCTTCTGTATAAAACACTAACATAATAGCTACTTCTGAAAATAACTGGTATTAGACCTTATGTAATCCTCTGAAATACATATTTTGTTCTTGCTATGTCTATTACCAAATACTTTGGGGAAATTATTTGGAGATGTTAAAACAAGAAGAGGGTGGGGGGAAGTACACCTGCTACACAACAGTGTGCCAAACTAATGAAACCATAGAGTAACAAAATGCCATTTAAATGCTATTAAAGTTAAATAATTTGCATATAAACTTTAATTCTGCCTCTGGAGTACTGGAAAGTGCAAATGCCAATGGACCAAGAAAAGATGTGAAAGGCCAGACAGAGGGTCTACCCTCTAAAACTGGAATAATTTTCTTTTTTGTAAATCTCTCATGCATTGGAGGGATGAGAAAGTAAGAACAGAAAAAAAAAAGAAAAGAGAAAAGAACGCCTCTGTCTTCCCTTGAACTTATAGCAGTTACTAAGAAATAACTTCTTAGCTATTTAGTACATAGAGGCAGTCGCAGGGCTCTTTTTTCAGGATATGGTGCCCCAAGTGAGCTCCAAGACCACTGCCTGGGTGCCATGCTGACGTACACCACACGCCAGTGATTCTCTAATCCCTGTGCTGAAGATTGGGAAAGTCAGTGCCAAACACAGCTTTAACATCATTTAACCCAGACTGGGGGTTTCTTCAGACTAGGGAGGCCACAAGTGTTTATTTTCTTACTATCCAAGTAGTGCAAAACCCATCAAGACAAAGAAGGCCATAGAGGGAGTTCAAACTTTTCTCATCAATACATTCTCTTTCAAAAACAGAATACTTCCCTTGTAATAACAGAAGACACCATCACCCATTATCCAATTACATTACCAAATCAGTTAGGTGCTTTTTTTTTTTGAGGGAGAAATCAATTAGCATTTCACCTATACCTTAAAAAAACCCAGTTATCTGATACCAGCAATGAAAAAAAAATATGCAAAAAAAAAAAAACCTTTCTAATTAGTAGCCACAGTCAAATTTCCAAACAACACCATACTCTATATATGCTCTCTCTAAACTCAATGCCTCTGTATGAAGTCATTCTGTAGAAAGAAATTCTTAAAATTAAAGCACTTAGGAAATGTATTCTTAAATAGTTGTTTGGTAGTAATCACACTAAAGAAACAAAAAATTATTTGGAGTGGGAAGTATCGGCCTCCTTTTCCAAAGCACACCTTTTCTTCTAGTTTGTGTTAGTACCAGTCAATTAGAAAAAATAATAAAACAAAAAATCTTTGAAATGCCACAATCAATTAAAAATTACTTTGAAGTCTGTTACTTTATAGTAACTTTGTGTAACAGGGATAAATCCTGCTTTTCAATATTAAAAAGAAAAACAAGAAGACAACATGTGAAACCCAAAATAGTCTCCATGACAAGTTACTATGCCCACTCAAATGTTAACACTTACCAAATATCATACAAGCTTACATACCACGTTTCCCTTATAACCTTTCTCTCCTCAGATTTCATCCCAACTACCAACTTCTAGATACTCATACCTCCATTGTTTGGCAACTTGGATTCCACAGTCTTGATTTTCCCACTGTGAGGAGGAACTCAGATAAACTCAGTGCTAAACTCAACCATCCATTTAAATGCCATATAATAGATTGTTTTGCTGCTTCCTGTGGCCTTTTATTTCCTCCCTTTTGATTAGAAACACTTTATTAGGCTAATTAAGTACTGTGAAGCTTAGATGAAAGATTTTTTAGAAGTGCACACTTCTGCTAGTACTTCAACAAGAGAAAAGTATGACAACAAAAACACAGCACACTGACAAGTAATTTGAAAAAGGAATAAAAAAATAATGTAAACTACTTTGCTCTTGCTTCTAATCCTGAACTTTAACCACATCTGGCTCCATATATGTAGAAAACAGATTGACAGCTCTGTCACACAATTTTACCTTGCTATTATTATTGTCATCTATAACATACCTGTGTGCTCAGGTCCAACCAGGCTGAAATCCTATCCTAAATCCAGAGCTCTATTAAAGAAGAAAAGAGAAGCCAAACTGTGTTTCTATCCAAGTTCAGTACCTTTAAATTATTAAATTAGCCCTTTAGTGGGTAATCAAGTAAACAGCTGAAACAGTAAAAACCAAGCCATAAACTAAAGCAACCCTCAGGCTCTGAGAAAGAACTGCAATATCTCGGCTGCCTGAGAGAAAGAATTTACCCTAATGATTTCTTCACTTCACCTGTTTGCTGAATGTAAAGCTCATTATCCAGGCTTTTGCTTATCTGCTCCAGCCAATCTTAAGGCTAAATTACACAGCTGTTGTGGGCCAAAGCAGACCTTACTAGGTGGTCTCTACTTGATCAGATGATGAGTAAGTTAACCAACCTGAGAGAAGTAATTTGTACTAAATAAAGCTACTGTATGCACTTTAGAAGTTCACTTCTGTATTTCTCTTCCTTTTCCTGAACTCTAGTCTAGTAATTTTAAGTGAACGAATCCTTAAAGACATCAATGAAAATATAAAATATTAATCAATCTTTTGAAATAGGGATAAAGTGTTTGTTATGAAGTTAAGTTCATCTTCAATCTAATTCATATACCTTAAGTATAAGTTTGAAGAATTTGGAGCCTAAAAAAACTTAGGTCTACAGACATCAATCTGTGAATAATGATGCAAACCCAACCAAGCTAATTAATCATTTTATACTCCATGCAGCAATGAGAATAGAAAGGAGTTGCATTACATATACTTTACCAGATTCTATGTTAGAGAGTCCTCAAGTGTATCACATTAGATAAAACTTTGGCACTAGTCAGACTTTAATTCTACTTAAGTAGAATTTTTGTGTAAGTTGGAAAGTGAATGAGTAACCTTACCTAAACACATTTGACTGCTATATGTAAACATGTCATACACTTCCTATTATGTAAAGAACAGAAATTCTTCAAGTTTTTGTTATAGTCTGCGGCTCATAAATGCATTTTGACACTTTTCATCTCTGTAAATTTTAGCATTCCTCTTGTACTATTTTATGGTGATAAAAACAGCTAATGTATTTCCTCTTTAGATCATCTTTTTCCACAATACCTATATTTTAGCAGTGGTTTGATGAATGAAAGATACTGCTGTTCTTATTAATCCCTGTCTTTCCTTACAAGTAATCTCATTTATATTTCTTTGTAAGATTACACCAGCTGCCTACAGTCACCCTTAACATGAACAGGATTTAGTGGCATACAACACAGAAAAAGCGATTACTTCATACTACTGCACAATTACTTAAAAATATATTTACATGTCAGCAAAATTGGTTTTTTTTTTCATAAAAAGAGAAACATTGATTTAATCTATTAGGAGGACATCCTATGGCTTGTTGGGAACTTTTATAGTCTGCATGTTTTACACCTGGTTTTCCCATGTATGGAGAATTTATATTGCTGTATTCTCCCTTCCCCTTGTTTAAATTATTTTATATCTCACTCATAAAAGAAGTAGGCATTTCCTTCAAAAAGGCTATTGAAACACAATAAAGACATTCATCACCTATTTCTGTTAAAAAAACCATGCTAATGCTTGAATATGCAAGTTTAGTTTTGGAAAGTACTACAGCAAGTACACTTTGAAAAATATTGAAAAAAAAAAGAAGAAATTGGGAGAACTATCCACTACTGAAGGGCAGTTTTTATACTGCTGTGTTGGTTTCCAGGTCTTAAGATTAGAAACTGCACTTGGAGTTGTGCTCTCTGCTCTAGAAGTACCAAACAGCATTTCAGTGTTTTCCCAAATTTGCTTTTTTGTAGCAATTTGGAAGGCAATTTTGTTATTTGATAAGATGTCCATCACTAAATTCACCTGAACACACATACAGGCACCCCTCCCAAACACACACACACATACACACATTGATTTTACAAAAGTCTCATTTTCCTTAAGCAAGTAATCACAACACTGAAAATACTCTTCTATGTGTTCACTGATTTTCTTAAATGATTTGCCACCACTCTGCCACTCAAGGGAGATGGTTATTTCACTCTTCTGAGAAGCTAACTATGTTCAAAAGCAGCTAGATGAGGATGGTGATGTGATATAAATTTCAAAAGAAAAATGCATTGTCCATCCATATAGCCGTCCATCCTGAGAAACTTCCACTGCCAAATTCTTGCTATTTTCCATTGGTCATGGGGTTCCCATCAATAAATAGAAGGTCAGTGCAACAATGAGGAGCAAGCAGAATGGAGAAGAGAAGGTCTGATAGGCAGCTGAAGGCATGAAAATATCTTCGTACTTGTAAATGCTGACAACGCGCTCTGACACCGGTGGAGAGTCGATATCGTGACGAGTTATAGAACCTTTAGCAGGTAAGGGCAGAAAGAAATAACGTCAGATGCAATTTTTTCTGTAACTCTACTGAAGCAACAGGCAGGGAGGTAATTTTCAAACTTATGGAAGCATGCAATATTATGCTGTCAGGGAGTACAAATGAAATTCAAGTAAACAACAAACATCCTTCAAATGAATTAAGAAACTTCTAGTTATGAAGTTCTTCTAAATTCAGCTTTAAGAAGTGGGGATAGTAGATATATAGCCAGGAAAACAAGACACATCCTGTCTCTTTTTTTAAGCATCATGCTGCCAGAATTTTAGCTCATTAAAAAAAAGGGGGGGCAGAGGGTGTGTCTAGTAAGAATCACGTAATTGAAAGACATTCATCAATTTTGGCACATCAACTCAGTTGGTGAGATCAACTTACCCTGGATTGCTGGGCCCCAGGCAAACAGGTAGTACCAACTCAAGTGCAAGTCTACAATGGTTTCTTCTCGGGGAACATAGACAGGACGCTTGAATCGACACGTTACACGGTTGTTTTCAAAAACCCCTTCCTCATCCCTAGCAGGATTTCTCTGGATTTCTTTAGCCCACTGACCAACATTATAGAAGTGCTGTATTCGGACTCTTCCGTTATCATCATGAACACAAGCCATGACATCATCTCCTCCCTACAAGGTTAAAAAAAATTCAAAGATGGCCAACAAAAGGGTCATAAAACACTTCCTCATTTATGTATATAATTATAATTATTCAAAGCTAATCAAGACCTGGGATGCTCTTTCCTTCTTTCCAAGTTATATATACACAAATATTTGTATCCCTAACCAGGTGTCTTCAGTAAGATTGAAAAGCACATTAAGTGATTAGCAATAGTTACATACCCTTACTACCTGTGAATTCTCTTTTGCATCTTTCTAAGAGTTCTTTTACTTAACATACATTTGTAGGATATATCACTCTGACACCACATAATTAATTGATTTGTGGAAGGCTGTTTCCTTTTGTTATTTGTGAAGTTCTGGCATACTGCTGCATAAAATGTTGCAATCTTGAATCCCTGAGGTATACAAAATCCACTGCATGAACTCATGGGCAGAAAACCAATATACTTTAGTGAGACAGAGGAAACAAACCTACTACATATGAGAAAATAATAGCATTGATTACAATAAGTCTTTTCTAATCTCTTCTCATGTTCACTTTGGGAACATAATTTCTCGTATCTCTTATTTCTTATAAGAAATGTTGTAATAACAAAATACAGTATACCACAAGATACAAAGAAAAAATAAAATCAATATGTGCTTCTTCACTTAGCATAAGCAGCCATCAAAGAACCAAGAGACAGAAGGAAGAAGGAGCCACTTATTTGTAAAGGTCATTCATGGAAATACTAAAGGAGTTGCTGGAGTAGTTACTCAAGGTGACTGACAGAGTGGTAGAGCACAGGGATGAGCAGGAACTTCAGGAGTACTACCCCATAGCAGTCTTAGCACCAAGAGCCATCAGAACACTATCCAAGCTGGATGAGTGCCAAGCTATCACTGCTGTATTAAACACAGGCCCTACCCCTCCCATATCCTTCTGACATGTGATCCTGATGAAAGACATGATGCTTGCTACTGTGATCATCCCTTAGTTCTTTATTACAGGGAAAAGAGAGAAAAAGGGTGTATTTCAGCACTATGGGAATATTGCAATGTGCATTTGTAAAAGATGTGCAAGAAGTGGGTGGAAAGGGGACAACTAGGTAAAACACATCCTTGAACAGTTTCTGCACCTTGGTGCTGCTGCAGACCTTTCCAGCTCATCTTGAGACTATCACTGTTCTCCATAACTTATTTCCCAAGTTTAACTTTTATACATCTAAGCACAAATCCCTCATTCTTAAGTACAAAGAGGCAAAAATAAAGGTGTTTTTACACTGAAGGAAGAAAACTAAAAAGGAAAGAAAAAACCATTCTGAATCTCAGTTAACAGAATGACATTTCAAAATCCTACCAAGGCACAAAAGCCTGAAAGTGGAAAAGCATAATGTTATTTGAGACAAAGAAATAGGTCATACAACTTTAAAAAAATCTATTGAGGACACAAAATAGTTTTTTTTCCTTAACTTCTGAAGCTATCCAGGCCACACCATTTTGATTAGGGCCTCCAAAGCACAGCCCATTTCTCAGAGCTAAGCTGTTTTGACCCAGACCCATTTTATCATCAAAGCCTGTGCATCCCAGGACACCAAAACATCCTGGAAGTTGTGAAAAAGATGAAGTCAGCAGGAGAGCCAGAGAGGAAGAGAGATGCTAGCTGGTTTAGCCCAGCTGACTTATGGGCATTATATGATATGTGGAACAAATTTGGAAGCAAAACCTTTTACTTTACACTTCCTTTATTCTTTTTACCAGAAGCTCAGACTTAACCTGCTGCTTGCTGTGCCTGCTTTCCAAGTGGCTGATGAGAGGAGGGCAGTGGGATCCTGGGGTCCACTGCAGGTACCTCAGAGGTACAAACTGGTAACACAATCTGATAGTTTGGGGACAGATACTTAGAGGTGCTGAGCTGCTTTGAAAACCCTGTTGAGTACCTGAATTGGCAAGCTTCTAAATTCTTCTCAAAATTTGGCTGTAAAGCTGTTCTTTACATCAAAACCACAAACAGTTCCTTGTGAAATTAACTGTTCTTTATGACACAAAAACCTATTGTCTTGTGTTTATTTACAGTGTCATATTAAAACATATCTAGTAATGCCTGAGACGCACTTGTCCTCATATTTTCTTTCTGTTTCTCATTTTGGGTCAAATGATGCCTTAAGTTTTAGCTTTCATATTTTCCAGATTGTGTACTGCATTAGTATATAACTCTGAACTTCATATAAAGTGTTAGCAAGTTCTCTTCACAGTTTATTTAGACAAAACAATCCTTTTCCAGCCTGAGAACCAAGGACATTGTTGCAGCTTCAGGCCCAAAAAGTGTAAACAAGAGTGAATTGAGGAGAGCAATTTCAGAGGATGGGACTTTATAAAACTGCTGTTAAGTCAGTGCAAGCCTTCCAATTCACCTTTTTTGTGGGTCCTATCCCAGGACATCTAATTCCTGTATTTTTTCAGACTGCTATTTTCAACACCACAAGAAACAGTCCTTTCTTTGACTTGTGATTTAGGACATAGGTCCAGTATTGTTCTATATACTCAGGAGAGTTTCTGTACATGAACACCGATACTATAAACCGCATTTTAATCCTAAACATTTTACCAAGGATCACAGGCAACACATTTTTGCATAAGTCATCTATTGCCCACATTTTTTAAAGTCCACACATTACATGCTTCTGTTTTGCTCATTGAAATTCAATGAAAAGTGGAGCTTTTGAATTAAAAGCAAGTACAGGAATAAGCATAAAACAGAACCCAATAACAATCCAGAGGAGAGAGAACAAATTTTAACAAGACTTCCTTCTTGAGTATAAATGTTTAAATTAGCCGGAGTCATTTTCTCACAGATTTGTGGCTTCTCTGGAACAACACATGGGTATGAAAGAAACTAAAAAATTTCCCAAGTTAAACAAAAGTGATATAAACATTTATACTGCTGAAAGTAAGCTGATTTTCTCAAGAATAAAATTATTTGCTATTCAGTTTATGATGTGTCTTTTGCCCAATTTACACTGATATAAAGCACAACAGGACATTTCCATGTGAATTGGCTTATCCCTGAGGGCTTTTCTAATGAAAAGGCAAAAAGCTAGTGACATTCAAACATTCAGAGCTGAACTGAAATACTGTTGCAGTTCTCAGAGAAGAAGGGAAAGGAGATGTTAGGAAGGATGAAGGAGTTTTCTGTGAGGCAGTGCTCCCAGGGGGGCTACTGAATGGTGCTTTGTTTTCAGCAAGCCAGTTTTACCTTATGTGCTCTGTTTCTCACAGATCAAATAAATACATGTACATAAACCATTCATATCCCAGCATGTGAACGTGTGTGTATATTGCCAACACGAAAAACTGTACATATCTTACCATTTTCTTGTCTGAGGAAAATCCCACTGCCACCCAGCCATCTGTGTCAGCACTCAACTCAAATTCAACATCAGCTCCAATTCTGCGGTAACTTAGAAAGTAGTCACAAGTCTCTGCATTGCATCCAGGCTTACCATACCTAAATGGAATTGGAAATATACATAACATTTTCCTTGAAATTTCCTGCTATGGAACTTAATTAAGGTTTTGCAAGAAAAAACTAAAATAATGTATTTTGCTACAATGGCAGTAAAGCATATATTCTGCTGGACGTAAAGTAGCATTAATTTTTTGCAAGTATTACTCTTTTAGTGTATAGTATTCAACAAGTACAGCAAACAGTAACACAAAATATTACTCTGTTGGCCTTCATTGCCCTGGTTTTTTAAGTGCTTCATAAAAATACAGGAAAGAACTGTAGGTCCATAACTATGACAGGTATTCTTAAATAAACTAATGTCCTCAATATATGTCCTCAAATAAGGCCATACCATAGCAGTATGGTCTTAAATAGCAAGCATTTATTAAAATGACTATGAAACACCAACAGAGTCACCATCTGTAAAGATAAAGGCATCTGCACTCTTATCTCAGACTGACCTGAAGCATCCCTTGGTTTTTCCACAGTCATCCACTCTGATTTTTGCAAATGGGTCCACAGGAGGAGCAGTAGGAAAAGGGTAACCTGTATAATCAGAATAAACCATTACTAAATAAAATACAAGGACTAAAAATCAATAATACTAAAGAGAAGGTCTTCCAGTAGCATTTACTTTGTTGATAACTGAACTGTTCTGATGAGTGCCTACTTTGCCACATACAAAAGCCACTACTCAGATGATCCTGGATCCAGGTAACAAAGTAACATAAATAACTGAAAACAAAACTTTTCTAACGTTTCCTACATTCATCAAGGGGAGAGAAGAATGCTGGAGGGCAAAAGTTAAATGTAAGGCAGCAGGATCATGGACTATTGCAGTGCATCCTCTCCTTGTGCACTCATAGTCCCTTCAGGAAATCCGTAAGGGAACTGAGTCCTTAGCCATAAATGACAGCACTGGGTATAAATGCAGACAGGGCACCAGATGAAGAGCTGTAGGAATTGATACTGAAAAGACCTTATAGTACATCTTCCTTTATGAAGTAAAATAAAACACACATTGCAGTAAAAGGTAAAAGAGTATTAGGGCAGGGAATTGCCTGCAGTGATGCCTTCAATCACTTGTGATGGCAGACCCAGAAGAGCCAGACTGTGAGAGTTATGATTCCAACCTATCCCATCTGGACTGTAGCACCAAAGAAAAAGTGAGAAAGTTTACTAACAGACCTATTCAGTCTTGGCTTGTGGTGTCTGTTGCATAAGTGCAGATATTTTAATAGGATGTTCTTTTAGTTAGCCAGATAAAAACCAAAGTGCTAGCTGTGGAACTATAAAGTCCTCTGAAAATGCTTCACTGAGTAGGAAAAGTGCTTCATTGAGTGGGAAATTAACACTGCAGTTAGTTACAGCACCAGCACACAAATTTTTGACCTACACAACTTTGGGCATTCGGGAGCCCTGATTTACTTCCCTAGATTTCTGACAATGGTAATGGAGAAAGTATTCTGTAAGCTGCAAATCACAGTTATACTAACTGTATCAAGGGCAGGTAAATTACCCTGCATAAATAAGTTTGCAGAATTTCACAGCAGCGTGTAGTGGTGCATTACTTAAACACAGGTCACAGGACATGGAATTTTCTCACTCCTTACTTATTTTCAAACCCATTGAACAAATGGTTTTCCACGCAGCCTAGCTGCAAAAGCGGTGCTTTAACATTCCACCATTTGTAAATTAAAAAAAAAACAAAAAACACACACACCAAAATGCACGACCACGCTGCTTCTTGACACTTTAGGACATCACACGTCCTTTCGAAGCCCACACACCCCAGGACTCCTTTTTACGCCACCAGCTCGGAAACCTTTGCAAGAGGGGAAGGCGAGGGGCTGCCGGCTGGCCCCGCTCTGCGGAAGGCGACGGCTCCCGGCCCGAGCTCCCACCCGGGCGCATGCCGTGCCCGGGGATGCCCTGTCCGGGGATGCCGTGCCCAGGGATTCCGTGGCCGGGACGCCCGCGGAGCGAGGCGGCAGCTCTGCGGAAAGCGGGGCAGGGCACCCGGCCCCCCCTGCAGCCCCGGCC
>NW_005054311.1:2541058-2545672 GCF_000277835.1 Geospiza fortis
CCCCGCCCCCCACCGCGCCCCCCCCCCAGCGGAACCCCCGCCGGCCGCGGACACGGCTCCCGCAGGCCGGGCACAGCCGTCGAGGGGCAGTACCCAGCCGTGCCTGGCTGCCCCCGTGGCCTCGATTCACTAAAGCCTCTTGGCATGTGCTTCAGGAGGATGTGATAAATCCTGCTCAGTAATTGCCGGGCAAACTTAGCTGTTTTCTTTTTTTTTTGTTTGTTTGTTTGTTTTAATTTATTTTATTATTATTATTATTTTTAATGACTTCTGGGATGGGACTGGAGACACAGCGCGACTTAACATTCTTTTCAGGTAAAACCCCATGGCAGTGAGCGTTCGCTATCTGATTGCATGTTCTTTTTTGTATTTTATACAATGTAACTGCAGAAATACCAACATTCTCCAAACCTGGCAGGACTGAAGGAATTCCCAGGTTGCCCCCAAAATTGTCTTGGGCTCTGGTATCTGAAGCTGGACTTGCAATGAGGCGTTAAGCATATAAGTGCATTCTTGCTGTGCTCTGTATCCACGAGTTGATGGAGGAACCATGGCCTTTCATCCCTTGCACTACTTGGGTTTGGATTGCTGTCTTTTTATTATAGCTATAATTTTATTTTTATATTATTGTGCATGGTCACACTTCCTCCTCTGAGAGTCTGGAATAAAATTCGGGAAAACATCAGGGGGAAGGGAGGGAGGGAGAGAGAAAGAAGAACACACAGCAGTCAGTAATATTCTGGAAATTAAAATAAGCCTCCATTTAAATATTTTCTTTTTTTAGTATCAGTGACTGTACTGAGTTACTTTTTGGTGGGGCACTGGGACTGCCCAAGACCTGGGCTGCGTTAGGGATAAGTTCATTCCCGTGGGCTGAGTGGTGGCTTGTCATACCAGAGTGTGCTCAGCTGCATCAAGTGGAGGATGTTAATTCACATCTCCATGGTTTAGTCTGGTGGAATAGCATGCTATTTCTCACTGGAAATAGAGGAATAGCCACACAGAGGAAAAAAATAAGTTGCGAAAATAATACCACTTGCATGCAAATTCAACATGTTCCACGGTAGCATATGGAAAAAGCTATAGGAAAGCAACAGCAAGCTCAACTGCAGAATATTGAGTCCCTTCTCCCTGCCCAACTGAGCTTGGCAAACTTTAGCAGGCTAGTGGAAAACAAGCAAACAAATGGCAGTAGAAAAACCCTTATAAATCAGGCTAAGAGGAAAGTAAGACTGCAGCTTATTCTTTCTGGCAATAATTAACTCTGATGAAGGCCCCCCATCTCCCTTTTTGAAATAGCTAGCTGAGAGTTGTGGTGCCTGTGAAGAAGCATTTGCTCAGCAAGGGAGCAGCTGTCAGCTGCATGCTGGTTTCTCCTCCCTGGGAACAGGCTTTAGCACACTGTGATATGGGCAATGCTTCACAGTTAGTGTAAACACTTAGGATATTTGTCATGTATTGTTTGTGCCTACATGACACCTATCATTTTAAATCTGGCAGCTGAGATATCTCTCTGTGATTACAGTGGAGCTGCGCTGATTTTCTAAAGTGAAGATATGGCTGAGACTGACCTTCCTCCTAGTAAATCCTTACAAATTAAAACTAAAATACTCCTGAATTTTTTGTTGCTTAGTTGTGGTTGTCTGAAGGTCATCCCTATCTCAAAAGTTGGTTGCTCAGGGAAGTCACATCACATTGAGACAGGTGGAGCTCTAATGAATAACTTCAGTTTTCACCAGACAGGAAGGTCTATGCTGCAACTAACAGCACTGCCAGAAGTACTGCAGGAAAGATCCTTATCTGATTAAGTAATTGATGTTGTCATAAAAAAAAAAAAAGCATTAGCAGAAAGAGCCAAACTGCAATTGCATGAGCAGCCTTAACCCTCAAATGCCTGAACTCTCTGAATGCCACATTTCTCAGCTTGCACGTGCTTGTAATGCTTTTCTCAGAGGAGACACAAACAAGCAGCGTGAGTACCACAGGTTGGAAGTCCTCTGGCAGCAGGAGTCCTCTTGCTTTTGCTGAATTAGCGGTGTGAGCATTTCCACCACTTCTTGCACCATCACCTCCTGCCTCAGGGGAGTCTAGCAGTCAAAATCTTTGGATGATTAATTGCTCTAGCTTGGGCAATTCTGTGGTGCTAGCACTCAGTCTGTGGGTGTCTTCTCAGGACTGGAGACCAGACTTATCCCCAGCCTATCCTTGAGACCCACTGTTCTTTCTTGGCTATTTTTGTCATTCACAGTACACCTTTCCCCAGGAGGCTCATGCTTTTTGGGCCCTTTGGACTAGAAATTAAAGTTTCAGGTATAAGTCGTAGTTTATATAGCAGACATTCAGAAAAAAAAAATCATAGTTCTCCTGGTCATTTCCATCCAATCAACATGTACTGAAAAGTTAGTATGTATCCATCAGTGCTGACAGAAAACAACTCCTGAGACAGCAGTTTTCTTACAGCAAATCTGTAGTAACCTGAACCAGAGTTTGTAATTCATATGCAGTTTTCTCAAACTCTTAACAACACTCTTGTTCGATGTGGGGAATGTATCTACTCTACAAGTGATTTATCTTGGGCTTTCCTTTAATAAACAACAATAAATTGAGAAACTGTTGAATCATAAGTTTTCATTAGTAGTCATTTATCCTGTGCTCTAGTTAACCACCTGGGACTCTACAGAAGCATGCTTGTGGTGTTAGTTACTCAGACTAAGACATGGGAGAAAAAATGGTTGGAATTTCTTGCAAGCAGAGCTTTTTTCACAGCATACAAAACAGAATGATGATGAGAAATATGTCAAATGCCAATAGACGAAGTATATTTCCTATGAGAACAGTGAAAACTAAGTGACTGCCTTAGAAAAACCAAAGCATTACAAAGGAAACAGATGTGTGCTATTTCTGAAAGCAGCTCACGAAAGAGATGAGTGAGCTTTTTGGAGGCATGGTATTGCTTCAGATCTTCTGGAGAAAGGCAAGAAAATATAAACTCTAAATATGCTATCATGCAAATAAAAACTGCATTAGATCCTTAGATCATCTTTTGCTCAGCACTGGTGAATTTTTCATTTTCTGCTGTCACTGAGTTATGTATCTGGTCTTGCTTCAAGAGTGATTGTGCCATTAGTGCCCACAACAGCACTCCTTCCTTAACATTAGTCTAATGTAGGAAAAAAACAGTGTTTCCAAGCTCTTTTCCACAAGCATAACATACACCAATCTAAAGATTAAGTCCAGAACAAAATCAACGTGAGTTTTGCTTCAGTAAGAACTATGGACCCTACCCAAGGTATATTAAAACTGCAGTTTTGTTATTTAGTTAGTTTGTTTAGGTGTTTATGTGTGTGTGTGTTGGTTTACATCAGGTAGTTTATAACTTTTCTCCCAAGGCTGCATTTTTTTACCTTCTGGCACTCTTTGCTACCCCAGCTGGAATGCAGTTCTGGGAGCTGTATCTACCCTGAAAGCCGGATCTACCAGAATGTGGCACAATCTGCACCAGGAGGTTCTAGAGCAAAATGGTTCACTTTTTTTTTTAACAAGTCCTCATTAGAAAGAGGTTATTTATAGTGTTATTCTAATAAGGAGCCAAAACAGAGCTGCCTTTTATTAGAACTTGCAATGAAGGGCATTACACTGAGGCCTCCCTGTGCATAAATACCACTTACTTACTGTGCAAAAGTTGGCCTGGAGAGCAGAAAAATTCAGCTTGTATTAGCAAAGAGTTCATTTAGGTAGGAAAGTTTTAAAGAGTTTAAGCAGCATTAATTCAATTAATTCCACATGTGACAATGTCATTTTATCCTAATTATTTAAGAATTCAGAAATGAGGGGGGGAAAAAAAAAGGGAAACTCTGATCCCTGATGAGACTTCGTCTGAAGTAAAAGTCCTGTAAGTTTGCCTGTTGGAAAATAACCATTTAAAGCAGCCTTTCCCCAGGCCAAATACAGATATCTCTGAATCAAAATAATAATAATAATAATAATAATACCCTTATATTCTAGGTGAATATAAGTGGGTGAGAAAGCAGCAGATGAGCTCCTTTTGGCTCATTCCTCTGCAGTGAAGGTGCTTTTTATATGTCCTGGCATTTTCAGCCAGGGGATCTGAGGGACATAGGTCTTGGTCGCTCTGGGGCACAGTCTCCTGGAGGATATGCTTTGTTTCAAACAACCCATGAATAAATTCCGGGATTAGGGCAGTTTTCTCTGTCTCTTGGAGTCGTTGGAGTGCAGGTGAAGAGCAGCCCCCAGGTTCCGGGAACACGCTCTAAATCTGGCTTAGGGATGGAGCATCCCTGTCACCAGCTGCTGCTCCTGGTGCTGCTGGCCCCCTGCCCAAACACACCCAGCTCTCTCTACACTGATTTTTGGGCTTGTGTTGCAGGACAGGTGTCTTCTCTCTCTCCCCCCGCAAATGCAATAACGCGTTGCGTTCCAGCCGCAAGCGCAGCTTCGGGGTGTTTTTGAGGAAAGGGGGAAGGAGGGGCAGACGAGAGAGAAGAAATCGAGGAGACAGAGGAGAGAGTCCGCAGGATACAGCCGGTTTGGGCTGGGGACGGTGCGGCCGGCAGAGATGGGCACCCCTGCCCGCTGTGCCCGAGCATCGCCCCC
>NW_005054311.1:2545905-2607659 GCF_000277835.1 Geospiza fortis
ACCGAGTGACCGCCCGGGGCCCGGAAAACGAAAAACACGCCCCCATCGCGGCGGCAAGACGGGAAACTGGGCTTTTCCCTCTCCGCCAGCAGGAGGAGGACGGGGGGACGCTGACGGGGAGCCCCTTAGAGCCAGCCCGGGCAGCCTGAGGCAGCCGAGATCGTCCCTGCTGATCATCGTGAGCAAGGAGCACACGCGAATGGCTGGAAAACTAGTGGGACTGCAAGTGAGACTTCTCCCTTCTTAAGCAATAGCAAGGAAAAGGTTTCTGGAGCGGTAGGGTGAGTTATACAGCGAGGAAGGGAAATTCCAGCCCAAATTCCAGCTTTCGTCTCAAGCTTCCCTCCTTGCATATCACTATCTACCAGGCATGTCTGTAGATGGCAGAGCCAGTCTGGCGCACAAGCGGCTTCACTGACTTAAAAAAAAAAAATCTGTTCTTTTGTTAATATGAAAACTAGGGAAAATTAATTATATCAAAGGCTTTGGGTACCAAAGAAGCCCACAGTAATGGAGCAGAGTTATACCTCTCAAAAACCTCACTACAGACTTTGGTAAGATCCACAAGGTGCATAGGACTCTTTGAACCATGGATACAGGGACAAACTAAACATAGAACAAGTTTCTCTGATGTAGAAAAGATCCCATACATCTGCTGGTGGTATGACAACAAACAACCTTGGAGAGTCTGGATTTATTGTTTTGAGTTGCTTGTAAGCTCTGTTAAAGAGAGAGACATTTTTAATATTGTCTTTTATGTAAGTTGCTACTAATATTTAAATTAGCTAGTTGCTACTAATATTTAAATTTTCTCCCCACAAAATCAATGAACTGAGAGTTCAGTGTGGCTTATTTATCCAGAAATTCTAGAATACAGGAATGCTGATGAAACAGTGTTATTGAACAGAGCAAAACATTTTGCAAAAGACAAGATTAAGAAACATTTATACCACATAGTGTGGGAATAAAAACATCATATCTGAGGTGAAGTTGGGGATCTCTAGCCACTCTTACACCTCTTTTTTTTCTATTAACTGAAAAATTGGAGCATTGATAAATGGTTAGGATTTTCTAGTTAAGATCTTCATGTGACCCAAACCATAAAGAATACTGAACTTGTTTCTTGTTTCTACTGTGCAGGTATGTCATATATCCTAGGGTTAATTCAGTGGTTTACATACAGATGTTAACAAGGATAAAACTAATTAAAAATAAGTATTTAACTGGCTTATCTTCATTTGGCATTCAATATGTGCTTGGAGGAAAGGTTTCCAAGAGCCCATGCTGTGCAGTAGCCCCTTCCCTTACACTTCAAAAAAATGAGAGCATGTTATGAATTCTGAAGCCATTTCAGTATGCCATTAAGCTGATGGTTATGAGTTTAGTTCTGATGCTGTTGCTATGCCAATTTGAGACAGGAAAACAGTCTCTAAGCATTTACTGAAAACATTGCTCATCAATTGGAAAAAAAGAAAACGGGGAAAAAAATCCAGACATCAATCTGGTACTTGCAGAGAAACACAAGCTCCCCTGTTCTGGCAGCCGCTTCTCCCACATGTGCACAGAGCCCTCTCCCTGCCATTGTGAAATAGTCACATATGTCAGCCACCCAAAGATGTAGCAGTGAAGAGCAAAAGAGCACCAAACAGAGGCTTTCTTGCCACTCCTCACAGGCAGTCACAGTGTTGCTGAGTTGACACCCAACAGTTTTACCAAGCTCAGGCCACACTGGGGCAACAACATTTTTCTCCCTAAGAGTTGATGAGCGCAAACCCTGAACCCAGACATAGAAAGAGCAGTTAAACAGTATTTACTCTGTGATATAGACAGTTTAAATTTGCCCTCTGAACATCCTGTTGGACCATGAGAAATTAGTTTTTCCACTCCCTTAGGCCTTTTGTGCCCTGGCCACATGCTGAAGGAAGAAATTGCAGGTGTATAGAGTACAATAGGTTGAGGAGGCGAGATGATTTAATTGTGCAGGCTCCAGGCAAAATGCTAACTGCCAGGCAGGACTGGATGCTGCTCTAGTCCCAGCTCTGGGCATCCCTCAAGGATAGAGTTAATGGTGTGTGGCACCAGGGACTGCAAAACAGCACAGCTTTTTCCATCCATGGTAAACCATGCTGCTTCTCATGAAATGTCTCAGCATTGAGTTGAAGTATATTTAGAAGCATTCACATTTGCTAAAACAACACAAAGAAAAAACCTCAAACTCATCAGAACTCTCATTCGTAGTGAAGTATTTATCTACTTTTACCCAAAGTAAAAGTCAAGAACAAGGCTTTGGTTTTCTAATCTTTTTTGGGAATCACAGTTCTTCTTCGTTTCTATAATTTTGTTCCAACTCATGACATCATACTGTTGCCTATTGTATTCATATTTATTTTGTGTGCCAAAAGGAGTTTAACAGCATCAGAAAAGGGAATTTGGATACTTTTGCTTAGTGTTTATCCATGGGAAAGTTTTACTTTTGGTTCTCAGTTTGAAGAAATTTCTCAAAACACAAGAAACTCCTGCTTCTGACCAGCTGCTCTCTAAAGATCAGTCCATGTTAAGTTGAGGTTGCTGCAGTCACCCCAACCCCTCCACCCCTCTGCCTGCCCTCGCATGATGACTCAACCTCTAATGACACAGTCACACATGGGTTTTTCCACAGCACCTGTCCCGTTTGACAGCCTGCAATGAATGAAAGGGTTGAGCAATGTTTATTTTTATCTTCTCTTTTCTATTTGAGCTCTGCTTTGGGGACGACTGTCAAAAGCATATTTAACCACTCACTTTTAAAGACTTGCACGCATCCTTCCAGTTGCATCCCCGTGCTTATAAAATTGACCTTCAGAACTACAGCTAAGTAAAGTCACAATTGCTGAGTAGAAGACTATTTTACTTTACTTTTCTGATTGAAGACGAGACCCAGCAGCATTTTGTGTTTCTCATAAGGGAACATTTCATCTTTGGGGGGAAAAAGGAGCTCTTCCAGCTCTTCCACAGCACTGTAGTTTTAATAGAGTCATTCTGCCCCTTCCACACAGGAATGCTATTACAGGTATTGCATGTAAAACATTTAGCAGGACAGCTGGAGATGGGACTGAGGGATCCTCACACAGACAATGCAAGCTGTGTCAACTAGCACTAGCTTAACAAGCATGTAGGCACAACTGCAAAAATAAACATTTCTTGTGCTTCCTTGATCCTTGTTTAAATGATTGATACTCACATCACTTTCCTTTTTCTTCAGTGGTTGTCCTCTATCATCAGGAGTCTCATTTCCTTGCGCTGTTTTCCTTCTATCTGTTCCCATACTGGGAGGGTTTGGCAGGTACCTGACCCAAGAAGGGGCTGGCAGAGAGCCTGAACAGATGCAAACCCTCAACCCCTTCTTTTACCCCAAACTTTTCTCTTCAGTCCTGGCTGCTCTTCCCCTGGAAACCCACCCACTTCCACCGAACATTTGCAGACAGAAAAACTTCCTCTGTGTGTGTGCAACCACGACCGGCAGCGGCACACATCTGCCAGCTCCAGCTCATCAGGTGTGCTTGGCCAGCAGAAATAGCAAAATGCATGCCCTGCCAGCATAAGAAACCTACGGTGAAACCTTTGATGCTTGCACGAACAAGAGCATGAGTGTTTTGATTCATTCATGAAGCGCTTTCTCTTCTCCACTTACCAGGAGGAGGAAATAGGATGGCCATTCAGGGCTATGCAGGGGACCAAACCTTTGGCTCTGTGTGCCCTGGAACTGTGGTTCCCATCTGCTTACATCAATCCCTTTTTACAGATTAGTTCCTCCAACCTCCATTACTGGGCAGTAGTGGGGCGATTGCCCACAGGGGATTGTATCATTCCTTATCCATGACCAGAGTCATTGCTTTCCCTGGCATTGCTTTCCCCTGGCTTTTCTTAACACATGCAGGCATCTGCAGCCCCTATTTGTACATCTGTGTATCCTTCAGGGGAGCTGCTCACCTAACCTGACCTTGTCAGATGCCTGAACTGTGCTGCAGGTGAGTAAAAGGAAAGCGTTTCTGGATGCAGCCATGCACAGTGGCTCCAGCTGCACTGCACACTGCTCTGCTTTCAGCGCGTGGTGGAAGAAAGCAGAAAGTGAAGACAACATTTACAGTAGTTATCAGTGGGAAAAAGAGTGGGAGGCTTTATGGAAAATCTCTTCTCCAGATATTATTCACGTTCACATCCAAGCGTGTTTTTTCAGGGACCTGCCCATCTTGCCTCCCTTTCCCCTCCCACGGATTTCTGCTCAGTAGGTACCACAGGGGTAAAGCAGTCTTTAACTGAGACCTCTGTTCATTAACTATCAGTGGTTACTGTCATAGGAGGCTCACAGGTGAGATCAAGGCTTCATTTTTCCAGGTGATGGATCCATAAAAGTGTGGCAGGTCCCTGCTGTAGGGCTGGCCCTAAAATGAGGCAGTAGATCACAGCGAGCTTTGAAATACCAGCCCCAGCTGCTACCTCAAGGTTCAATTTAACCAGCCCAGCTCCCCAGAGAGTGACATTACCAAGATCTCTTGGTGAGCTAACTCCACAGGCTGGAAGGGAAGAATAATATTTCAAATAAGTGGACTGGCAGATTTCAAAGGGATAATAAGCATTTAAATTCAACATGAAAGACATCTTCCTCAGCAGAGCTTTAGGATGGAATGTAGCCAGGCAGATAAGCTATTTAAAAGCCCCTTTAATCAAGACTATTAACATGGAGATTTTTGTCATAATTAAAAACATCCCCCTATTCAATCACCTTAAAGGGAAAGTGATACAAAATGTAATTTATTTTTCTATTTGAATCCCTTATAAAAGAACAGCAAAAACATTTTTTCCTTGCAGGGAATCACAATGTAATTAAAATTATCTTTGAGAGAGGATTCATTCATGCTCATATTTTAGCTCGCAGTGAACTGTTGCACTTGTATTTTAACAAAAAAGGTAGAAAGCCTACATTTTTACTTCCCAAGTGTTTAATTTTCTGACCATAAGCAATAGTGAGATAACTTAAAAGGAAATTTTTTCTTCTCACGTATTTCCTGATAGAAGATGCTGTAGAAAACCATGTCAGCTCATGCAGAAAACACACTCTCTTTTTTTGTTGGGTTTTTTTTTGAGGGTTTATTTTGGGGGGGTTTTTTGGTGCATTTGGAAGCAAACTACATTAAAAGAAACCTATTTACTTTGCAGAAGGCAAAGCAGACAAAATAGTACCATGCACTTGTATTCAGCTTGTGAGTACCAGAAAGGGAAGATGACACTTCAGGAGATACAGAGTGCTACCAATGCACTTCTTTCCTTATTTAGGAGGTCTAAATCCTGCCTGCTGTGGGAATCCCCTCTTCCCTCTAAAACAGCTGTTGACTATTTGCCTCACAATGATGAAGAATAGAAGAAAAAATTAACAGGACCAGAGAAACTTTCTCAACGCAGCCACAGCAGGGATGCTTCACGCAGAAACATGGCATCTGAATGGAAACAGGCATCCTGAGCAGGACAAGGGCTGCTGTTCACTTTGTTTTCAGGCAGATTCTCAGACATGAGTGGTGACAGAGGAAGAGTAGCAGATGGGACATGCGTGAAACCTTGAGCCTCCCACTCAGTGCTGAGGCAGCTAGCTAAGAACCTAATCCTGGGCAGGGAAAATATCACCATCTGACTGAGTTTTGCCAGTGTGAAGCAGCATTTCTCACAAGCTGAGAAGCTGTTCATTGGTACAGCTGTGGTGACTCTGAGGATGTCTCCTGTTGATCTTACTACACCCAAAGAGGTTGCAGAGTCCTTTGCTTGTCATGTTCCTATTGCTTTGCACTCCTCAGATTTTCAGAAAATTCCTTTGCTGCAAATTCTTCTTCATTTCAAACTGATACTGACTGAACTGGAAGATCCAGAAGCAGCATACATCACAATATTCATATACATCAGCTCAGTGCTACCTCTGGTTTATAGCACAGCTGTGTGCTAACACAGCTCCCTTGTTTTATCCCTGGAACTTGGCTGGCCAGCTTCTGCAAAAAGCCTTTTGTTGGACTGCAAAACCTGAAAATAAATTTGAAAATGCCAGTGTTCTTCCTGAAGACTTGAGCAGCGCAATTTCAAAGTGCATCTTACCCTCTCATGGTGATGAAAGTGATCAAGCATCTCCTTACCTGAATTGAAAATGCTGAAGCAGCTGCATAACCAAGCATCTGCCTGATAAATTGGGACATCTCCATGCAAGCACCCATCTGTACAGCCCTGGTGTAGGTGCCCTGTCTGAGCCAGAGAATATATGCTGAATGGCAACTACCATATGAGATTGCTGCCTCACAGGGCTCTTCAAAGATCAAGATCACCCTTCACTAAAAAAATTAGATATGTGCATTTTGTCCTAGAGATCTGTATGGGTTCAGAGCAGCACCTACCTTTTCACAAGTAAGGAGCATCTGCATCACCATAGCTATTTATAATAGAAACTTCATATCAGCTTTTCCAAGCA
This sequence comes from Geospiza fortis, assembly GCF_000277835.1. Classification (NCBI taxonomy): domain Eukaryota; kingdom Metazoa; phylum Chordata; class Aves; order Passeriformes; family Thraupidae; genus Geospiza; species Geospiza fortis. The sequence goes on from NW_005054311.1 coordinate 2,552,390, forward strand.
GGTCTAAATCACAGGCAACATCTTTGATTTCCTTGGCAGCTTAATCCTCTACCTCCACCCTTCAGAAACTTGATGAAAAATGCTAATTTCCACCAGGCTCTATCTGTTCCTGTTCCTTAGAAGGTGTCTGTGCAGGCCACAAGCTGAACAGAGCTGTGCCAGCTTATGGCAGCAGGCATCAACTGTGGTAAGACTTGCTCACCAAGCCTTGGGCACTGCCATGTTCTGCCTTGTGCATTCCAGGCAGCCTTTCCTTGGGTGTACATGTCTGGAGAAGCAGAAAAGGCAGGATCCACCTGAGGTGCTTGGATGGCTCCTAGGCATTAAATCTATTTAGTCACTGCTTGAAACTAAATCTATTTGAGGGCTGTTTGATTACTTTAGTTGATTAAAAGGCTCTTATTTAATGCTGGTTACTCTTACATTTAGTGAAAAAGAGAGATTATTTCCAATATTGTCTCTTCGGATAAGAAGAATTATCTGCTTTTGCTGATATAATCTCCTCTTAGTAAGTAACCAAGAAAGATTCATTATTGTCTCTTGAACCTAAAGAAATGTCAAAGGTATTAAAACATTGACATTTTGTTGCAGTGAGATCTGTGAGATAAACCAGTAAGCTGCCTGAAGGCAAGATCTGAGATTACTCATCTGATTCTGTTGCTGTGATATGTATGGCATTGTGGCATGAAATTGCTCTGAGTCACCCCCTCCCCTGTCAAGGTTCACACAAATGGCTGTGCACCATTTATCATGGTTATAATGGACTCAAAAGGAACAGAACTAGAAACAGAGCTGTTTGTGGTGCTGATTTTCAGAACAAAATATGAGCCTGCTAGAATCTGTATACTTTTTACCAGTGCCAAATGAAATGCTGCACATGACCTTATCAGATGATGCTGGGAAAAAAACTGTATTAAATAATTTGGGTTCAGCCAGTTGGTACTCAGAACTGTTTAAATGCCCTCAAAAAAATTATTTCTCCTAAATTAATCTCTTTTCTTCCACCTATCTTTCCCGGTTCCATTTTTATTTTATTACAGTCCTTTTCAATTCCATTGAGAAGACAACATGAAAAAATCCTTGCCTGATGAAAAGACCTGTCCTGTCTGGGTGTCCAAGATACAAATTCTTCTTGCTCACCTTCTGGGCACTGTGTCTACTGTCCAGCTCTAGCTCTGTCCTTGCGCTGGTGCCTTTGAGCTTACCATGGCCCATATTTCTGAACTTGCTTGAGTTAAACCATACAGAGGCAGGCAGTTGTCATCCAGCATGTATCAGCAGCCTGGGTTTCTCTTTGCTGGCCAGGACAGCCTGCAGGATGCCCTCAGCTTGTTCCACCCTTCCTGCAGGATGCCTGGAACTGTCACAGATCACAGCAGGACAGCCATTCCCCCAGCACATTTCTTCCCTTTCTCTCAGTATATGTTCCAGAGGCAATAAATACTTCTGGGCTTTCACAAAACAGCAAAGCCAAACAAAACAGGAGGAATGGCTTTTTTGACAGTTTGAAAAAAGCAGATTAAGGGTTTTTTTTGCATTTCTTTGTAATAGAAGGTGGTGAGACATGAGCTGTAGCACTACAGCAATGAGCATCATTGAGCCAACATTCTCTCTCCACTAACCTGTGGCCTGGCTGGCACATAAACCAGTGCTAAAGCAGAGAGGCCTTGGTGTCACTAGAAAACACATTTTCTTGAACGCCACTTTTGAATTAAAATGGATTTTAACATCAAAAATCCCATCACTACCATCACTTCAGCCTTCACAGAGTAAGGATACTACTCAAATTATAGCAAGGCCTTCCTGCCTTCTCGCTAACTCTGTTCTGGATCTTGTTTAGCCTGGAGAAAAGACAACTGACAGGGAATCTCATTAATGCCTATGAGTATCTAAAGGGAGGGTGCCAAGAGGATGGATCCAGGCTCTTCCTCATGGAGCAAAGCAATAGGACAAGAGGCAAGGGGCAGAAACTGATGCACAGGAAATTCCCTCTAAATATGAGTAAGAAATTCTTTGCTGTGCAGGTGACCATGCAGTGGAAGAAGTTGTCCAGAGAGGCTGTGGAGTCTCCCTCATTATTCAAGATTTGCCAGCCCTCAGGTCTTTTTTCTAAGGAGAAGTGAGAACTCTGTCTGTTTTGAGTGCTGGGGTTTCTTCAGAGTGGAGGCAATGCTTTATTGCTCTCAGACTCTGAACAAGCTTGATGTATCTTGTGCCCACAGCAGACGGATTGGCATCAGTCTCCATGCCCCTGGAATCTTTCAGCTGAGATAGCTCAGCCCCCCAGTGATGGTAAGTTCCTATGCAGTTACCCATGCTACCAACAGTTTGTGTTTATTTCAGAGTGGTTTCAGTGGTGAGCCCCCTTTCTGCCTCTCAACAGCCCAAAGGAAAGGAAAGCCCATTCAGAAGGACTGCCCTGGCTGTGGAATTCTGCTTGACTGCTGCTGAGGGTTTCATTTTAACTCTTATTGCCACTCAGAAATGCTCAATTTTAGAGGCTCAAGTCTCCTCGAGGCATTTCACGACAGCTCCCAACCGCTCCCTGCTCAGCCATTCCCCGCTGCTCCCTTGCTGGAGAGCAGACATAGCTGCTATGCTATAGCTCCTGCTCCAAGGAGGAAAGAAAGGGAATGAGAGCAGCTGGATCACCCCAGTCTCCATAGGCCAGGAGCCACAGATACATTTTCATGTGGCTCACATCTGCATGGGAAGAACCCACCGATTCGGTTTGGGAAATACATCCCATACTCAGACTTCTCTCCATGTCTCCCCTTCCTCACCTGAGGAAGATCCAACCTTGATCTTGATTATCTATTTAATGCTCAAAAAAGATATCCCAGACTATCCTTAAAAGCCTCTTGACATGGATCCAGATCCAGACGCAACTTCCAGATGCAGGCAACCTCAAACCTAGAAGAGCCAGAGCTCACAGTGGACCCAGGCTGGTACTGGCACATGAGACACAGATGTCAGCAGGAGAGGGACACCACCAAATGAAAACAGCAGCTCCATCACAGCTTCCAGTGCCTTTTCTCTGCCTTTCTGCAGCTCTGTCTGCCTTCAGAGTGCAGAGAACAGGGCACACACCCCATAGCACACCCCGGCAAAAGGTCAAAGTGAAAACAATCTCTTTTGGGCTTTAGCTGCTTCTGGCTCTTCCTTCTCCTGAAGCCTGGTCCCTGAAGACACCTAACTCCCCCAGCCATCCCTCCATCCCTAGGCTTGTCAACAGCACTGGATCCCTTTTGTCTTCTAGCTGAGCTGTCCTCCCCCATGGTGCCTGACATACCTCTTGCCCAGGATTTCTGCCCCACTTCCTGTCTCCACCCTGGCACAGCGGATGAGCTCTGTGCACCTCCTGAGTCACTGCCAGCCAAACGGGCAGGGCTCAGCCCTGCGGATTTGTCAAACCCTGACATGGCAGGCACAGAGAAGAAAATAACTCTGCTATCTTTTTTGGAGCAGGCTGCAGCTTCATGCCTTCGTTATGTATTACTCTTGTCATCAGGCAAAAAGCATGCAGGAAAACAGCCAAGCCTGGCTTATCAAATGTGCCTAGTAAGAATATCTTGTGGTTTAAAACCTTGGCACAGCACACAGCACAGGCAAGTGCTTCTGCTGCAACTGTTTGAATTTTCCTGACTATTTTGGAGGGAGGCCACCAGGACCAGTCTCCCCCTGAAGCTGGTCATGTGTGAGTGTCTTGCTGAACCAAGACCAAAATTTCCCTTGAAGAAAAAAGGCAGAGCTTGTTTAAGCATGAAAATCAACAACAACAAAAAAAATCTTTACTCTCATTTCCATAAGGCATGGAAATGAGGAACAAATCTACAGAAAATTAGCTAGAGATGAAAATTTGGATTCAGATTTCATTAACTTGCACATCTGGTTAAAATGGAGTGTGATTTATTGCAAGCTCCAAGGAGATGTATGGGCCTCTATTAAGTGTTTAGGGAGAGGTGTCTCTCTCCTCCTCCAATCACTTTGTTTCCTGTTTTAATTTCATAATAGCCAGTTTGAAATTTCCACAAACACTAATGGGATCTGTTTTCCCTCATGAGAGTTCACTCCACCTCCTTTGATAATAATCAAAGATATGACAAGGCAGCAGCCTTTAGCAGGAGATTGTTGGCACAGCTCTGGACACAGTCTGCCAGGATGGACTCGGCAATGCTGCAAAGAGCGAGTCTGCCCTGATAGGGAAGATTTTCTGTTCCCAGAAAGACAGCACAGCATTTCTAAAAAGTCACTCTTCCATATTAATGGAATGGCTTGCACTAGGTGGGTGTATAGCTAAGCTGAGCACCAGGCACCTGATGGTGACACTAAGCACCTGAGGGTGGGGGTGGCAGTGCCAGCCATGGGAGGCTCTGGGGAGCTGCAGGTCTTGTGATTTTTCAACCACCACCAAGAAGCCCTGTTCTCCTGTCCCATCCTTGCCAGGCTGCTGGAGTTCTCATCCAGCCCATGGGCCACACATAAGTTTTATGCCCCAAAACTGCAGGATGCTACTGCCTGCCTAGGCCCATGGAATGGGTAGTCCAATCCGTTGCTGCATCCCTAAATAATGTGGTTTTAAAACCTGGTATTGTAAAAATTTGCCCAAAAGGCAGTCTCCATCCTCTCAGGGGGAAACTGGTGGGGTAAGATTAATGTCCCTTCTCAGGTGCCCAAGGGTAGGAAAGGTAAAGGTGACTGCAAATAACCGCCATGTATATCCTTGTTTACTCCTAGCAGGAGTTCAGCTGGCAGTGTTAGGTGTGTGAGGGAGAAATTAAGCGGCCGTGGGTTTCATGTGGCAGCTAGAGCTGAATGTACTCAGTTACTGCTCAAGCCCACACAGTAATGCTGTGGAAGAGATACATGCATAATTCATATACTTTTATTAAATGGCAACATCTTTCAATATATTGAATTTTATGCAATTACATCTATTGCAATTACATTTATCTCTTCACACCCTTCGACCTGCTGAAGCATCTTTTTTTTTTTCCTTTCAGTTACAATATGAGCATTAAAAACATTAAGTGGACTTTAGGACTAGATGTGGCAAAGGAGACCTGGAGCTGTTCCAGGCTGTCCCTATTGGGGAGCATTGCCCGAACAGGGATGCCCAAGGGCCACTGAGGGAGGTAGAAGCTGCCCTGAGCTGAGCCGCAGCTGCAGGGAGCAAGTCCTGCATGTCCTAAAGCTCCTCCTTGGGGGTTGGATGCAATGTTCTTGGAAGGCTTTTCAAGGAAGGAAGGCTTTCCTGCAGGAGCTCTGTTTAAGCAGAGACCACAGTGGGAGCAGCAGCTTGGGATGGGCAGAGGTGGCCCTTGGACACCAACTGAGACACCGCAGTGCTGCACAAAGATTTTGTTCAGGAGAAGGGTGTCCCTAGAAAGTGGAGCCTGGCCCTTTTGCCATTGAATTTGTAGGTAACGCACACAGCTAGGAGATGTGTCACCGCTGAGGAGCAGGCTGCTGAGACCCACCAGGGCACGTTCTCCTCTGCCAAACTCATTGCTCAGCTCCCCACAGTTTGGGATGGGATCGGCTGGGTGCAGGGTTAGTCTGGGTCTGCTGGGCTGGGCAGGCCACAGCACAGCTGTGCTGGGCACCACTCACGTGTGGGACAATGTTTCAAGGCATCAAGGATGGGCCACAGGACTGGCAGTGGAGGGATTCAAGTCACTACACTAGCCCAGTTCTTCCAGAGAGGGAACCTAAATCGTCTTGCTGGGGAAGGAGGGGAGATAGAAATCCCACAAGGGTAGAATGAGACCTCTCCCTCTTCTACCACAACCCCCATTTCTTTCCAGTGTTTCGAAGTTTAACACAGCAATATGAGCAGCATAGCCAAAGACCTCAGTGGTTAAAGGGTGATCATTGCTACCATGTAGGATTATTGTGAAGACAGAGAGGTTGCAAAAATACCCCGTCTGAAGCAAGAAGAAAGAAAGGAGAGAAGAAGAGAGGAAGAGTGGGAAGAAGGGAAGGAGAAAGAGAAGGAAGGAAGGAGAAAGGGGGAAGGAGAAAGAGAGGGAGGGAGTTAGGGAAGGAAGGTGACTTTTGTCACACTTCTTTGGGGTGCCTCCATTCACTAAAGCCTGACTGATAAAATGGGGATTAACCATCCAAAATACAAGAGCAAAATCACTCACTTCAGGGGTAGGGCAAATGATAACATTCTCTCTTTAACACTCCTCTGTGTCCTTCTCTGGTGCTATGGAGTAGGCAGGAGAGTTGCTGAGGCTGAGCAGTGTACCCACAGATATTTACTGGACTTGATGGGAGCTCCTGCAGCCCTGGCTGATGGCAGACCCTCACTAGCTGATCTCTAATGAGAGATAATCTCACAGAAGTTTCCTGGTTGGCAAGAAAACCCATTGTGCTTTAACGCCTGTTAGACACTGGACCCAGGACAGCAGGAGGAGAGAGGTGAGAGATGAGTGAGACACAGAGGAAAGGTAGAAAAGTAAGAGTGGAGGAACACCTTCGGAGGGTCAGGGAAAGCAAGAGCTGACAAGGGCCTTCAAAAAGGCAGAAGATTTTCAATGGAAAGCCAACAAAGCCAGAGGTGCTTGTGTGGAAGTGGTATTCACAAGGGTAAAGGAAGCAGGCACCCATGAAGCAGTCTGGAAGTGAGTGCCAAGCAGAGGAGGGGGGAGGATTGGCAGGGTGGCATAGAAAGGAAGGGGTTGCAAGGCAGGTCATCAGAGGAGGTACCTTCCATTCCTGGTGTCTCGCAATAGCCAGGGCAAGCTGTCAGGAACCCACACTGAACCTTGGCATGTTGAGCTGGAAGGGGAGAAAGGGGAGTGCTCTTGGGCTGCAGAGCTAAGTCAGCTCCAGCACTTCTCACCCTTGTGTTCATACACCGGCAGCCTTGGCAGAGGTGTTTCTCAGGGGCTGTCATCCTGGCCTTGCCACAGGGGAGCTGTGAGCCACTGTGACAAGAACACTGCCATTCCCAGCCGGAGCAAGCATGTGTACTGCACGGCACGTGCTGCAGCTCTGCTGCAGACCTTGCTCTGTTCCTTGAGCAAAGGCTGATCCTGTGGGATTTAGTCAGGTTTGGAGGGCACAAGTTTGAATTGTCTTTGCAGGAGGGAGGAGTAATCAGTCTCACAGTGAAGCTTCTACCACTAAATCCCTAATTTTGCGCACTCAGGTAGAGGGCAGCTCACACTGACCTTTCTCCCCAGAGCCTCATGCATCTACTCATAGCCTCACAACATGGGCACAAGGCAGCCTCCAAAACCTCAGAGCCTCAGCTCTTATAGGTGCCTCTTTCATACACAAGAACCTCAGCTCAACAGCCCCAAACCCTGACTAGGTGGCCATGGAGCTGCAAATATCCCATCTCCCAGCAAGGCAGTGCACATCCCACCTTGGAGAGTGAAGAAATTGAGTCAGCCACAGCAAGAAATGCACCCCAAGAAGGACAGAATTGCTGGGTGCTATTAGCACTCCTCCCTCCAAAAAAAAAAACCCCACTCAGTCTTTGTTGTCTCATGCCAAACCACCTTGTGACCTTGCCAAGCCTGGCATTTCTGGAAGGGGGTCAGCAGCCAGAGAAGAGCATAAGACAATTAGCACAGAAATAATGTTTTTTCTTGTTGTTGTTTTTAAGAGCAGCAAGGTAAATAATTAAAAAATAAGATATTTGAGTTCTTTGCATAATGGAGTCCCTGGGATGCTAAGCTGACTGACCAAATACCTTTTAAGAAAACAATTTTTGCTGTGGTTTTCTTGGATTTCCATAAGAGTTTGCTAATATAAGGCAGAGGAAGAACAATGCAGGGGGGTTAACTTGCTCCCTGCTTGAAGAACTGAAATAATCACTGCATGAAACAATTAAGATCCATGTGGCTTTTATGCCGCTCTGATGACACAGCTGAGCACTCACTGGCATTATATAGCAAACACACACAGTAGAAATACTCATCAAAAAATAACATAATTAGTATCAATTGCATATTGCTTATGTAATGAGGCAATTTTGTATTTGCAATTTTAAAATAAAGTAAAAAGGCAAATAATGTTTCAGGCAGTACTTTGCCATCAGGCTGCCCAGCAGGTGACAGTGTAGGTTGTTGCTGATCTTGCTGTTGTTTCTTGTTGTCGTTGTTTTCCCCTCTTCTCCTGACCATCACAGACCCTAAAGACTGGTGAGGAGACACCTCACAGACTGTATGTGCTACTGGCAGCACATAAGATGTAGTTGTAATGGTCAGGGTCGTCAAACACATCTGGTGCTAAACTGATAAACTGCTCCTATTTCCAGCTTCTCACAAAAAGGAGAAGCCTGCTTTCCTCATCTGACACCAGAAGCTGGGATGCTCCCATGAACCTGTCCTGGGATGGCTGGGAAAGGGCAATAGTTGATCTTTTATTTCCCTCATTACCTGCTGTATCCTCCTGCACATCTGGTCACAACCAAACAGAACTCAGGGTTTGCTGCTGGGCTGCCCTTCAGGGCAAGTTGCATTTGGGCATGGGGATCCCAGTGCTGACCATCCCCAAAGGCTTCACTGTGCTTGGCAAAGGCATGGCCATTGTCTTTCATGAGGCTTGGGGTTCCCTGCCCTTGCCTGTGTCTGCCCCCGGAGGGGTGCCATCCTACCCCCTGAAACCACTGCCTTATTGTTCACCTGCCCCAGCTTAACAGTGCCTGTATGCAAAGTCTGTTTTCTACTTGAGAAAGCATGTCCCCAGAGATATAGAATTAATCTCAGTGACTTCAAACTTACTTACTCTCATAGATCAGTCATCTGATAATGAACCAAAGGATTGTTCAGATTTACATCTGAGGTCCCCACACTTCTCCATTGCAGCTGAATTCCACAAGAGTATTTGCTGACCTTTTAGTGCACAGCTTCTCATTACATTGCACCTCAGAACACTGCTCTTTAGCAAAGATCTTTATTAAGGAGAATTAATTAACTAGGTTTGCTGTCTGGATAATCAATTTTCTTGGTATAAATTGAGTAGAGTTGGAAGAACGCTGAGCTGTTGCTCTTCTGATTTCCCCGCACAGAGAATAAAAATAGAAGAAGATCCAGATGGAGAAATTGGGTTGGGATCAGATTCCTTCTGAATACAGAGTTTTGGCAACCTCAGAAAATGGGGTGAACATTGCTGGGATATAATTTCCCAAGTGCACTGGGAAAGTTAATGTCAAAATCAGAGATTTAGAGGTCTTTGAAGGAAAGGGAAAAGTTTTATTCTGAAGCAACTTTTCATTTAGACATTGAAAGAAAGGCAAAATCAAGGGCAAAAATCTGAGTTAAATGTTTTAATTGTGTTTGAAAAAAAATGCAGTAAACAGGCTTAGTTTGTTTGGGGTTTTTTTTTTGGCGGGTATGTTTTTAAATTTTTCTCTATGGAGCAGCTTAACAACCTGGTGTCTCTCAGTTCTGTGTGGAGCATTCCTCCCCACCCCTTCCACTCTAGAAATACTTTTGGCTGCCTTTTGAGCCCTAGATGAATGCCCAAAAACGTGCCAAGTTTTGCGTTTGTCTGCCTTAATCCTACCAGTGTTTTCTAGCTCTGGTATTCAGCAAAATGTGCTCCACCTAATGACCCTACAGACGATTGGCACCCCACAACACTAGACTATAACTTTAAGCTGAAGAAAACCCTCTGGGCTTTATGAAGAAGTTATCATTCTATTTTTTCCTTGCGTTGTAATTTTTTATATGATGGTGGATCCACTTTCCTAGCGAGCAGATGTTTCCTTTAATTGGCCTGTCACCCCTTGCCTCCTAAATGACTGATTGACTACAAATTGCTCAGACTCTGATTTATTTTTCATCTCTTTTATTGCAGGCATGAATACAGGAACAGGTAAAGAGCGGAGCCGTAAAAGTTTCTCTTTAGGCATGTTTTCAACGAAATGCCATCATACACTGTCTGATGATACACGCTGCTACTCAGATGAAACAAAATGGTGTGAGCAGTCTTGCTTTAAAGCTGCTACCCACCACTCCATGCTGCAGCTGCCAAAGAAGCCTCCACTTACTCTCTATCTTCCCTCCTTCTCCAATCATCTACAGCTTCTTTTACGGCGCTTAACTTTACAAAACACAGTTGTGAGGCTAATCTTACATGCAATTACAGATCAGTCTCAGTATATTTATTGCAAACTCCTTGAACATCAGGACATTAAAGAAAAAAAAAAGAAAAAATATTCCATTGAATAATTACAAGTAGGTTTTTTGTAGCAAATTAACCAGAAGTGTATTCAGGAAAAAAAAAATAAATAAAAGCAAAGGTAATTTGTAAACAGTTCAAACAAAACATGATGCTGCCTCCAATGAAACATTTCACTGCATTGCTAGCTCTGTTTCAAATGGGCACGTAGGCATCGTGTTGCAAGAGAGTGAAGCCATGAACTGAAACTTTGGAGGAGTTAATTTTCAAATTTTGCACTTCCAGGGTCTATGAAATATGAAAAGTCTGCACACACGATGGGATCTGAGAGAGGTGTGGAATCTCAACCAACATTTCTAAAGAAAACCCAGTTATTCCCTTTAAAACAAAATAGTGGAAACAGCTGAGCCACACAAAAAAACAAAGCACAATTGGTTGGCTTCCATAAGAGACTGCAAAATGAGAAAGTATTTAACTCCTTGCATAGCTATTTAAATGGCCAATAAATTTTGCTGGAATCACCCAAACATGACAACATTGCATTCAGCTGCTTACAGACTTGGCACTGAAAAGCTGGGATCTGCTGATGGGGCCGGAGCATCACTCGGGGCACTGCGAAAAGCCAGGGCCACCCCTGATTAGCTTTGCCAGCATGGCTATAGCAGGAGGTTTCATCAACTCCCAGATGGAGCATGACTACAGCGAAGCCTCTGCACTTATGTCACTGTAAGTTGTTATCCCAGCTCTCTATTCTCCCACCAGGGATAAAAGCTGTTCTGACAAAAGGATGCTTCTGGCACTTTATTTACACCTAATGCACAGGGCTTTCGCTGGCACAGCTATGCCGATCCCAAATCATACCTTGAAGCTGAACCCTGGATGATGCAGCTGAGTCAGCAAAGGTTTGCAATGTAGACCTAGCCAGAGGGAGGGAAAGCAGGATTCATCTCACTTAACTTCAGTCAATATAAAGGTAGACACTTACGTCAGAGGCACCTCCAGAAGACAGGTCCTTTGATCTCTCACCAGGTGAGAGCTGGGCATTTTAATGTTAGATGAGATGACCTCTTTCCCAGGAGAGCTGAATAGACAAAATCCTTTCAACCACCCTCTTCTGTCACCAGTTCTGGAGCCCATGCTTCAGAAGGCTGCTGCTCAAATGCGTTATCTTTACACATGTCAATGTACATGATAATGATAGCCTGTGCTGGGCTTCATGCTGCCACAACTACAAATGCAAGCTTAAAGCTAGCTCAGATACTTCTGCACTATTATATAGACATACCTTCAGGCAGAGTATCCTTTAACACCTGTAAAGTTAAATTGTAGGAGCAAATCTGCAATATTTGCCCCTCTGCAATATGTTCATGTTGACATTGTCTTGTTCACAGCAGTTTTGGGTAACAGGTGTCCTAACACTGTAATTCCCAACCAGAGGTGAGGCAGAAGTGTTTCTTCAGAGGATGTGAAAACTGAGACGCTCAAGCATGGCTGAAGAAGGTACATAGTAAGAAAGAACAAGATGATGACATTCCACAGTTAAAAGTTCAGTTTGATTTCAGCAAAACAGTTTTAATAAAGCTCCATTAGACTGCAGAATAGGAAACAGTGGCAGCCAGTGGATAAGACACTAAAACACGACAAGGCAACATACTTAGAGTTGTTCCGTAGAAAATGTCCCACAAAAACTAAGCAGCCACATGAGCCTTTCCCTCTTCTTCTGGTGGGAACCACAGAAGGAGGAATCTCTGCCCTTCTTCAGCTATCCCAGAGCATGCCTCAGCTATAAAGATTTGGCCATGTAAAGTAACCTTGGTTCACGTTACTTCTCTTCCGGTTCTGATTATTTCAGCAGAAGAAATTTTATTCAGTGGGAGCAAAAATGATGCATTAAAAACAATACTGTTTTAGACTGTTTATGAGTCAGAATATCTTCTAGGCTAGTCTACTCAGGCATTCAGTTTTGCTAAAGGCTTTTGCTTTAAGTGACCAGATAGTCCTAACATGGAACAGTTTTGTCCCCAAACCCGAAGGCATATTGTGGGGTTCCTAAAGTTCACTGCATCACAATCACTATGACTGAAGGGTGTGTTCAGATTTTTTTTTGTTTGTTTGGTTGGGGTTTTTTTTCTGGATTTTATTTGACAATGACTTTGTGAAACTGTTGCCAGTTCAAACACAACTGAGGGTTACCTAACGGGCAGAAAACCAGATTGAGCTAGTCAGCACTGTGCCATTCTCAACCTTAGTTTCTTTTCCTCTCCCAAACCAGCATTTCTAGTTACAATTTTCTTTAATTTGTTCTTCAAAATGCTCCCTCGCACTTGGACGCAGGCAAAATGTGCTGCTGCTTCTCCCTCACCAATACTTTCTGGTGAGAAAAGAGTAACAGGAAATTGCCTTCTTTTGTGTCTGTGCATTTTCCCCTCCTTTCTGATTTTCTCACAGAGATTTAATGTTCCTAATAAATTTTTAAGAACCCTGGATTGATGGACGGAGGCATTAAAACAAAAGGAACAGAAGTGTCCTGGCACTGCAACTAGCAGGTGGACAGCATACAAGTCATATCTGATTACCCAGAAAAGTCACTGGAATGCTCTTAAATCTACAGTCCAGGTGTGGTTTTGTGGCTCATGGTGCCCACTGCTCATGTTGAGCCACTTGATTAAATTTTGTAATGTGATTTTCTACCTAACAGTTGTGCTGTGTATTTTGACCCAATTTATGGCAACTAGAAAATGTTGTGTTTGGTGGATTTAAATGGGAAGCCTAATGCTGATTTTTTGTCCCAGCAAATATAAAACAGACAAGTCATTTTATACCTTCACACTGCACTCCACAGTCTTACGAAGGTCTCCAGAACTCTCATTTCAGAAAAACAGCAGAAGCTAACTCTGAAGGAAATCCAATCTCGCAGCAATCACTTCCCAGCCTCCACACAAACAAACTGCTTAAGCTGAGATAAAGCCATTGCAATCAGTGCCAAATGAAGGGCAATATTTTATCTTAATACAAATAAGAGAACATAGTGTACAGAGTAACAGAAAAATATACATCTTCAGCCATACAAAATGCACAAAACCTTTCCTGTTGAAAGAGTACCTTGTAGCTGACAGTCAGATATTGTTAGTTTTCTAGATGACCCTGCACTACTGAACAAGGGGAAACTGAGACCTTTTTTTTTCCCCTAGGAGATAGTTGGTAGCACTACCTGCATCCCACCAATTCCCTCCCTGTGGCTCTGGCTCTGCTAGTGTCGGACCACCCACCCCACTTCATGCCTGAGATAGCTCCACTGGATGTAGAGGCCGCTTGGGTGTTGGAGGTGAATGGGATGTATAGCCCTGAACAGGATTGCTGGGCCATACATGCTGATTAGTAGAGTTAAAAATATGGGTACAGGCATAGCTATGCCTTAAATGATCATTGTTCTTGTTCTTCAAGGGGACCAATCAATTCATGTCAGCCAGGAAGGTGGTTTTTTACCCAGGAAGGAAAAAATTCTCCTTGTGTGAGCTACGTCCACACCGCTGAGGCTCTGCAACCTTCAGTGCTGGGGCAGAAGATGTCTGAGCGTGGGCTAGCCTTAAAGCCTAGGCAAACTGGAGAAGGTAAAACTCCTCACTTGCTTTAAAAAAGTCAGTATCAAGCTAGAAAGTCAGTAGCAAATTACTTTAAACAACGGATTCTTTTCATCCATTAGTGGAAATACGGTAAGATTTTGTTGAAGGTTTAGGTCAAGGTGATAAACTGTAGGAAGTATTGGGTGTGTGTATCTGTATGGTGGGGTGTCTCTCCCACTTGCAGCTATTTATATCTCTGAGGGAAGGTTAAGGTTAGAAATTTAATAAGACAGCCATTTATTCTGTGGAGACTAACAGTCCTGGGGTTAGGATGTAATAATCATTCTTCTGCTTTAAAAATGGTTCTCTTAACAAATAGCAGTAGCTCATTGCAATTTTCAGTTATACAAAATGACATATTTTCTATGTTACTATCAAAATATTCTGCATAACATTAATTTCTGTGCACTTATTAACATATGTACAGAACAGTGTTTTCCAATAGAAATCAGTATGCTCCTTGCTGATCCTCTTTGCCCTAGATTTACCAAAACCAAACCAGAAATTAATTGTGTTAATAGTATAAAATCTCAGGAGAGAGAAAGGATTGAAGGTTTATTTCCCAGCAGCAAATGAATAAAGGAACTCCTTCAAGTCAAAGTCTAGCCAAGACGGAATTTTAACCAACGGCGGTGAATCCAGGCAAGCCAGGAATATCACACATTTTCCCGATGCATTATGTTGAGTACACAGAAGCAGAGGAATGTAAACAGACAGAAGGCACATGAAAGGCCCCAATCCATTCTCCATCTGACGGAAGTGCGAGTTTCATAATTCTGTCATCAAGAGTCTTTTCATCATTTTCTCTCTCTCAAGTTCACGCCTCAGAGTCTCAGCACTGTGTAATTAATGCACAAACAGCCAATTATGGGAACAACAATAAGTCTCAGATTTCAATTTAAAATAATTAACATTTTCAAAATACCAAAGGAGGGGAAAAAAAGGTCAGACACAATTCAGTGAAAAAGCTGATAACTGATGGCTGATTCAAAAACAAGTATCGCCTGATATTTCTGATGAGCAAACAGAGACAAGAAGAAGGATATAAAAAGGTCCACATGGCAAAACAGTTTATAATTTTATCTAAAGGCTACTGATTTCAAAGGAGGCTGGACAAGGACTCTAAAAATGGAGCAGCTACAGCAAATGCCCTTATGATAGACTACTGTTACAGCCTTCTGCTCCTTGGTGTGATCTGATATTGGGGGATATCAATATACATATATATATCTATATAGATATTTAGCTATGCTGAATTTACTACAGTCCTGCACATATCAGGATGCCATAATCAGAGCCTGAGGTCCTTGCTCTCACCAAGAGCCCAGAGGATTTGTAACCCTGGGAATGTCCTGGTTTAGTGACTCAATTTCTGATACTGTTTACCACGCTGTTCTGAAAGTTATGTATCTCAGACTTATACCAAAGTTTGAAGATTTAAATGGCATTGCAGAAACCTTGCAGCCCATTTGTGGGCAAGCAGGGGTAGAATCACCCACTTGTGCATGAGACATCTTACAGAAGCTGAGTTCAGCACTACAGCTTCAGAATTAGTTTTTCACTGGAATGATAATTTTTTAGAAGAGTAAGCAATGTTGAATTAATGTGCAGGTGCAATTAACCAGCTGCAAAAAATAATTAACAACCAAAAATGGGAATCGACTGTGAATCCAAAAGCATAAAAGATTCATTCATTATGATGTTAAAGAAATACTTTTTTCTTCATAAGCCTTGAATTATTTGTGCTCCAGAAGTACTGACTATATCCACTGCTACATTTATATTCAGTAAATTATCAGCTTGAGAAGTTCAGTTTTGATTAAATTATAGAATAAGAAGCCAGCATGCAAAACCAGTAGGATGAAAGAATAGAAAACTGAAAAGAGTCTGTAAAAAGGTGCTAGAGCTTGTTGATTCTCTGAGAAATTACAAGACCACTGTAGCTTGACATTACTAAAATAGAAAAAAAGAAAAGAGAGGAACAAGAAAGAAAACCAACGCCTGTTTTTCATTTAGAAGAACAGACATTTCTCAAACTCAGATTTCCCCCATGGACATCTAATTTCAAAAAACAAATTGTAACAGCAGTTATTAAAACAAAAGTTTTGTGGTTCAGACAAAATGACTTGCCTGTGGAAAAATCTGCACAACCCTTTGTCTCCGGGCCCTTGGTCACAGAAATGGTTCTCTCCTGGCTGCAGCAGTTAATTAAGGTAGGCTTTTCTTTATCTCAGAGCATGAGTATCAGTTACAGATATTTCTTTACATAACCCACCTATTCTGAAGTAGTGAAGCAAAAATCTTTCAGTATAAGAGAAAACGACAATTTATGGTAATTATGACAGAAAAAGGGAAATCTAGCTGATTCCTTTAATGCAGAAAACATCATAGTATTTCTGTGAAAGAACTGCACAGTACCTGTCTGCCAGCGAAATGGGCTTATGCGACGTATATACTGTCTGAACTGTTGGAGTAGGGATAGTCTCTGCCAGACACCTCAGGACAGGTGATGGAGACACCAGCGTAATCTTAGGAGATGACTGCACCCCACAGCACTGTAATTTGCTGTCTGCAAATTCTGCCTACAAAAGAAACACATGTATAGGCACACACAGAAAGAAAAAATTGTAGATTAGCTTCTGCTGGTCTCGCCATCCCTCACTACCCAATTCATTGCCAAGCACACAGTAACAGCAACTAAGAATGAGAAAAAATTGGAGGCTGTGGCTATAACCTCTCAGTGCAGCCTCTGCAGAGGCTCCACAGCCACCTCTTTTGATGCCTGAGGGACCGGCCTGATTGCAACATGCGCTGAGTGAGGTGACACCTATGGGACTGGCAGCATTCAGGTAAAATCATGATCAGTTTGGAGAATGACACTTATCATTATTGTATTTTCCCTAAAAATTATGGAGAATGTTGACAACATGAGATTTCTGGAATATCCTTCAGGAATCCTATACAATTTGCTGGTGGGTCCTCTAAATACTCCGTGTTTTGTTAACAGCTGGGAATCTGGGTTTTTAGGATTAAGTTTCAAATTCTCCATCTCTTTCCCACTTTTGCTAACTGAAACATGCCTCAAGAGAATTATTCTTTTAGTATCCAATGAAAAGCAATGTTAAAGCAATATTGGAAGTGCAGATTTAAGACAAACAGCAAGCAACCATCTCCTGTCTTTTAAGTGAAGTATTTCAGCACAATAATACTGTAGCAAAGACAGGGCTATTTTTACAACCAGAGGGGGAGGATCCCTAAAAATCAAACAGCCTTGTCTTGCTTTTTGGTGTGGGCTATTTCTTATGCCAAAGCACAGCAGCTAGTGCCTGTGGTGCATGTCTGACCCTAACCTGGAAAGAATACAGAGCAACTGCAATTGTCAATGAGTCAAGATCATTAAAACACGCTCCTACCGGTATCTATAGCCTACCTTTCTTCCTTAGTGACTGTTTCTTCTGAACCTGGTTCAGAGTCTGAGGCAGGGAGGAGGAAAAGTCACCATCATAAGAAAGCAGCTATTTCAAGAGCAATATTTTTTTGGGTCTAATTATTTCTCAAATTCTGCAACCCTCTGCAAGTGATTCACAAACTTAGTTCAAACGGTGGGAAAACTATTTGAGCCCAGGAAAGACTGGTATGTGTTAGGTTTGCTTGCTTATTGTCACTTTTTAACATGTTTAAACACATTTCTAATGATCCAAAATAACCTCTGAAGCAAAAGGAATTCCATTAATTCCACAAAATTAGTAAAATGGAAAAATGTAAAATCAACTAAAGAAACTCTCATGTGTGTAAGTAATCGCTAATAGGACCTGTTCAAAATTCTCAGTAATTCAACCATTAAAACTCAAACTTACAAACTGCAGGGTTATGAAACTTGGTGTCACTCATATGGGATCCCTGTGCTCTGAGGACTGCCATATCTTACCCTATGGCATGAGAAGAAGACATCACTCTGAAGCTGATGTAAATTCTGCCAGCCACACTGAAATTGGCAGAGTGATGACAAACTACACTTGCTGAAGAACTGCCTTGAGTCCCATAGTGTGTCTGCTCTGGATGATTATTTTGCAGTAGATATCCAAAGCATCTTTTTATACATATGTCTGATTGCACACTTAAGCCAAATATTTAACTGGTCTAAACAGATATAATTTCATTAACTTAAATCTATGTGGCTTACATGTGCCTGAGAAGATGGCCATCATGCCTGACATTTTTCTATGGAAATCTCTGAAATTCAGAGGGTTCCTGGGTTGAAGCTTATATTTAAACATCACAGGTAACCAAGTAATCTAATTTTTCATCTGATCAAATCAACACAACTTCATATACACCACCAAATTTGGAGCTATACACAAAAGGTAAAGCCTTCTAAAAGTCACTATACATAATCCTTTTCCTGCTCAATAACATTCCAATGTTTTCTTCCAAGTGGGGAGGAAAAAAAAAAGTGGAAGGTAAGGGGAAGCAAGGACAGAAAAAAAAAAAGAAAAAAAAAAAAGAAAACAATTACCAAACATTACCATCAGGGTCTGCATGTGACTGGAGACCAATCAGAGCTAGACCTGCCTGCAAGCCCTAGCAACCCTTCCCTTAGAGCTCCTGCCTGTGGTGTAGCTCTCTTCATGCCCTCAGCAGTGCCCCAGGATGATCTGAAATGCTGCAGTGGAGAGACACCTCCCTTTGGACTGGGACAGAGGGCTATGAAACACAGGACCAAAGCCACCTAACTCTCCTAATTGTTTTCCCATCTCTGTGCAGTCCCATGGGTAGCTGCTTGCTCACCACAGATATTTGTACATAACTCACTAAAAGAAATATACAGGGTCACGTGATGGATCAGACGTCATTCAGTTTTTATTGCAATGGTATTTTAAATATTTGTGATCTCAGTTTTTCTCTCCACCCTGCCCAGGAAAATGGGAATCTATGGGGAGAAGATGGGATTTCAGAAAGATTAGTTTGAATTTTGCTTTGCTTCTTTTCTCCTGACAGAACATAACAAAAATTCAACATTTGAATTTGCCATGAAATAACCATTTTCTGCAATATGGAATTTTCTGTGGGTAAGTATATCAGTATACCTTCTGTTTGTATTTTAGACTTCTGACCTCCCAATTATGAAAATGTATGTTACATAGCCCTCCTAATTTTTTTTTTTCATCCTAACTGTCAGAGATAGAAAAATAATATCTGACAATCAATACTAATTAGTGGGAAAGCTGTTTTGGGGTGCACATAATTTTGCTTAGGTAAAGGAGTACTGTGAAAGACACAAGCACTGTAACTTTGGGTTAGCTTTTATCACAACTTTATGGACTTGGCTGACATAATGAAACATTGATGTGATGTTCCTGTGTACTTTCAAAGGCACTTAATTAGAACTCAACTGTGGCACTTACACAGCTTGGGAAGGCTAACTCTGGCTTTAAAGTACCTATTTGGAGAAAAAACACATTTACATAAAAGCCCATGATCAGGTTTATTGTGAAACAAAAGCATCTTTCTTTAAATCATTAAATACAGACAGAACCTTCACATGACCCAACAGTGAATGAAGTAACTTATCTTGGATTATATGCCAGATATAGATTGCTGCAACCAGTAAAATTTAAGGTCAAAGTCTGAAATACTTCATTTTGCAAATGTAACTTTAAAATTATAAATCATTTTACATGGTGTTTATAAGCAGAGTGTTTCTTAAAGAGTAGTTAATTTTGTCATACTTTTTTGGTCATACTTTTTAGATAATGCCTCTGCCACCAAAGCAAGATTTTGAACATACTTACTTTTTAAATTGCCAGATAATTGTTTTCTGTTTGTACGTAGTTTACCTCACCAAAATCCCTAAGTCACATCTTCTGTGAATATTTAACAAGAATGAAGTTCAATATTGGATTCAAGTTCTTGGGTTAACATGAGAGTTTGTACAAGGATGCCATTGTAGTCATTCACACACCAACTACAATTCTTTAAAGTTCAGTTGTACATTCAATGAAAATCAGGGCTCTCTTTGTGATGGCACAGCAGGTGGTTTCAGGCAGGAGGCCATGCAATTGCTGGACAGAGGACTAAATCTTCCCGTTCCCTTAATGCTCCCTGTAAAGATGTTATGGAGCTTCATCAGTGTCCTCTACAGTCCTGAAATGAACAACATTTTGGGACTGACTTCATTAGTAGTGAACCTTGACCTTTAACTTTTAGTCCTCTGTCTATTAAGCAGCAATGTCTGAATGCAGGCAACATTTTGTATAATGGGAATATTTAACTGCTTCGTACTCTTAATTTCTGCTTGGAATTTATCTTTTTTTTAAATTTTTTGAGGACTGCTTCGTGCATAGATTTCTGACACTTTAAAAAATAAGTTGGAATTGTGTTAAAACACAGTTTTTTATTTGCACATTCTACTTACAGAAAACTGTGGTACTGTTGTAAAGGGATCGAAAAAAGGATTAGATGTATCAGCAGGGAATGTCTTTATCTTTAAAAAAGATAAAGAAAAAGATGTTACTTTCAGAGCATAAAAATGCAAAAGAAAAAAAAAAAAAAGCAGCAAAGCATTGCAACTACAGTGACATATCCAACAAATCAGAGCAGTTCAGCAGTGCTTGGACCAGACCCAAAAAAGACCCTTCCAAAAATGCATACAGAAACCTGATGATGAATAGTCAAAGCATAAATATGAAAACTTGATAAATTAATTTTACCATGTAATTAAATATCTTGAGCAAATACAGAGCTGGTTGCATACAATATATCTTCCAATTCTGTCACCAGAATTATTGTGTGATTCTTTCAGCCAGCACTACATTTTAAGATATGCAACATGAAGTGCAGGAGCAAATTTTGCTGTACAGGAACTTTGGCTAAAGAACTTGTCCTTTAAATATTTTAGACTTCCAAATTTTCACTTACACTGTTGCTACCAAAGACAAACAATCACCCAAGGTGGGATCAAAAGAAAATCATATATTAAAAAACCATGGAGACAGCTGTTTGTTTCAGGCAGCTAGGATGCCCTGTGTTGAGTAGAGGGCTGTGGACCCAAGATGACCCTTGGAGGGTTTTTGAAACGTGCATGGAAACAAAGAGGAGCGAGACCAACATATCCATGCGCCAAGAGGGCTTGGTTCATGAGGATATAGTCACTGGTGTGACCAGACCCTGCTGGAAGTCACATCTGCCCTTAACGTAGCTTTAAACATTAGCTGAAATTAAAAATATGTTAAAAGCAGCAACAATTTCTGTCCCACTTTATTGTGAATGCTGTTTCTCATTATTTTCCTTTTTAGAATGCAGACATTATTATTCATTTATTCAGAGAGGACAAAATAGCACATAAACATTTGAATTTGAACTGCACTTCATGCTTTCCTTTTGGAAAATTACATTTTTCACTGTAAAGGTGTGTTTTTCACTTTATTACAGAAACTGCTGTGCATTGCTTTTGTTATGCATGTATTCAATCATAATTTACTAACTACAGCTATACAACTGTTGTCTAATAATGAGGAAAGCTACCTTAAGGGCCCTGAGCCCCTGTAGGCCAAAGAAAAACCTGGAATTATGACATCAAATATAATTAAGTAAATGTACAGTGTTTATTTTGCAAATAAAATAGCAGAAACATATTGGCTTATAAGGGCACCAAGGGAAATTAACAGCTATCTTTGGGCTTCCTTCTGCAAACATGTGGAATTAAGCTTAGCATTAATTGTCAGGCTTCTTACACACGAGGAGTATGGATAACAAAGATACGTCAAGCATGTAAATGACTTTTTAACAGAGTAAAGGTGTTTGTAAATCAATTACACAGGCACAAATGAGCTAACAACACTGAGAAGGAGAAATAATTTCAAATTACAATTTTCTATGCAAACTTATTAAAGGAAGTTTCACAGTCCTTTTACAGTCCTATATTCATGTCTGTTAGCAAAGTGTATGTATGTCTGCTGTATTGCTGATTGAACCTAGCTCATTAGACTGACACAGTATAGCTCCTCACAAGTTTGTTATTTTACATTATACCCAGAGCCAAATCTGGACAGCTATAGCATATCTCACTCTTTTGAGAGACAGCAAATACCCATGAGCCCAGGCTGACATTCTGAGGTTATGAAGGGTTTATAATATGATGTTACAGTACAAAGTACAAGTATACTCAGTTACAAATAAAATCTTTGAGCCAAAGACAAACAGGGATGGGAATCTGGTTGCTCATGTGCCACATGAGTTTGATATCCCACAGCTAAAATCTCTCCAATTTTGCCAGTTAGTCTCATTACAGAAATGAAGCATGGTTACTGAACACAGGAAAGAAAAATTATGCAGAATAAGGAGACTCCACTGAGATTTGGGAGCAGAGGCACATAACAGGAATCAGCCTGATCACATGCTGTGACCCACAGCCATGCAGAATGCCCTCTTGCAAAACCAGCAATCTGTGGATGTGTGTGAGGCCAGCCTATGCATCAAAACAGGGCAAGAAATGGCCAATCTGGTTTAGTTATCAGTGGGAGTCTGTCTCTCAGGGAACTGTGCTATTTTAATCTTGAGAATAGGAAAATGTTGACAAATGAAAGGCTCATTGGATTATGAACCCTTCAATTTCTGGTCTTTTAAACAAAGTGGAAAGAGAAATTAGGGAACAGAGGGGGAAAACCCATACCTGTGTTCAATTTAAGAGTGACAAACAAACCACCCTGCTTAGCCTTTAGTATTTACTCTTCCCCCCATATTTTTTTGCCTCTGAGAACAGACCACTGTTACTCAAAAGGCACAACAGAGTTTATTGGTTTGGCTCAGGCCTTGATTAAATTATTGCTGCCAGCTTCCATAGGCAAGGCAGAGAGACAACACTGTTGTTGCCTCTTCAACACTGGCAAGAAGTTCTTATCTATTAATGGGACAGTGTGGAAAGCATCACTTTGAAAATTGGTTTATGTGAAACTTGATTTGGAAATTTGAAAGGTCTCTTCAGCCAGGAATATTACTTAGATTACTTTGACCTAACTGTCCTGCATGTTTACCATGGCCAGCAGTAGCAGTTGCCAGGACTTGGAAGGGGGAAGAAAATTCCCACTCCACCACACAAGGAAAGCAGCATCATGGGTGAGTCTCTTCCTTACCCTTGCATTGGAGTTGAGTTTATTGCATGAAGTCAAAAATCTCAGAGTAGCTCAGAAAGAAAAACAACTCCCTGAGCAGAACCTAAATGTTATGCCTTCCCCACACAGCCTCTCTCCCTGTCCTAGGTGGAAGACATACCATACCTTTAAATATCTCAACTCACAGGGAAGAAGCAGACTCTTAACTTTTCCAGGGTGCTTTCTTCTCCCTGTCATGGCAGCATCAGTTGAAAGATGCCACCTGGGAACTGAGAACAGGAGAAAGGAAGAGCCAACTCTACCACCTACTTCAAAGCTGCAGTTCCTCCAGCATCTGGAGACTCTCAGCAGCTTCCAGGCTTTACCTGGGATGGCACACACAAAGGGAAAAGGAGAGGGAAGAGGAAGTGGGCAGTTCCATGTGCAGGTTGATCTCGTGAAGCTGAACTCTAGCTGCTCAGAGAAGTGAAACACAGTAGCTGTCAGTGCATGGATTGCCTATAGACCAGAGTGAGGTTTGCTGTCTGCTTTGGTATGAAGCAAAACAAGTAACATCTTAAAGTCTACAGCTGGGCACAATTCCTGTCCTGGCAGATGGAACAGCAATCTCTCCCACATTACTCAGATAGGCATTTTCTGGTACAGTCAGGCTCTTCCACGAGAGCAAAAGGGACTAACTGGTGTCACAGGGGCTACAGAAATAGCATGAGCAACAAGGGTTTAGAGCTGTGCTCTCCTTAACAGCACAGACAGGCTTTTAAGTACAGAACTTGACTTCAAGCACACTTGCTCTCTCTCCAGGAGTGCCAAGAGTCTTGCAGCCAAAGTCACAGCCATAAGACAACCTCTTAGGCAGGCCCCATGAGTAACTGTCAGGTGGCAGGGCCATGGCATGAAAGGGGAGGGAAGAAGGCTGGCATTCCAGCAGCATCTCACATGCTGAGGGCTTGTTTCATAACCTGAAATGCCCCTTGCTTGTAAGGTCAGGGAGCAGTACCATAGCAGAACTACCTTGGACAAGTAGCTCCTTGTCTGGAATATTTAGCTTGGCAAGTTGAGAATTTACTAAGCTTAAAAGAACAGTTGACTCTCAAAAAAAAAAAAAAAAGAAAAAAGAAGAAAAGAATAATAAAGGATTGGCATAGTCTCAAGAGAAGTCCAATGGTTGAGCAATCTTTAAGGTGAAAAATCTGAAAACCAGTCAGATATAACAGTCACATCGATTTTCATGGGGAAAAAAAAGCAAAAATTTATTCCTTTTTATTTTATGCTAGTACTTTAAGATTTTTATTGCATTATTGCTGTCCATTGGAGTGGATTCCTCCAATATTTTGGAGGAATCTTTGCCACAGCGAGAAAGAATTAACACATTGATTTTCCTTGACATTTATATAGCAAGGGAGAATGAAGAAGCGTGAAGGAAGAAAAAGGACAAGAATCTTCCCTTTTCTTTGCATTTGTGCAAAGAATTCTTCTGGATGAAATTTCAAATCTCAGTAAAAACAATCGCACATTCCTGAAACACTTTTTAGATGAGTTAGGAGGAAAAAAAAATGTAACTTTCTCATATAACCAAATGAAAGTGGAAGGCGATAAAGAAAGAGTACTTTTGTTGAGTTTATTGATATAAAATCAGCTATTTTGGTATTTCTATCAAAAGGGAATATTACTAATGTCCTTGCTTTGGCAAAAAATGCTACTTCTGGGAGAAGAGGGCTTAATTTGGATATGTTCCCTTGCCCTTGGAATATCACTGCCCTGGCACAATTATCCTTCCACCAAGGTCCAGAAACATTTTCTGCTGCTTACAGTTTGCTTCACTGCCATCCCCTGCATCTTGACTTGGAGGCATTTGTAACATTATGGTGAGGATGTGTGATCTCAGTTGGTTTGCACTGTCACTTTATACACTGACCAGATGGAAGACAGACTTTAGGCTAGACTCTTCACTGGATTCCCATGCAGTACAGCAAGAAGAGGCAGAGCTGCTAACACCTGAAGCAGTGCCATAAATAAGGCCCTCAGGATACACATAGAGCCAGAGGAATATTCTGTCATGCTTTATTTCAAAATACACAATGTAAGTTGAATACCATCATATCTATACAGCACAGAGACTTGTTTCTACTCATCAAATTAGAAAGGGACATTGGCTGAGATGTCTGGAGGATATTGCAATAGCATTTCCCTGTCCTAACATGTGACATGACTAAAAAATACCAGTTAACCATTAGACCTGGTTTCCAAAACCAGTGTGAAGATTCCAGGCTCTGTATTTTTCAGTAAAGCTCCTTGCCTGATGTCATACCATTTCAGTGGCTGAAACGAATACTGAGCCAGAAAATGTAAAAACTCAAAGAGTTTCTGGTATTTTTTACCATGCAATATCTACAGGGACAAACAAATTCTTTTGAGTGGGAGCAGTTTCAGGCTCAAATGATCCAACACTCAGATTATGTCAACCCCAGTTCGTGTCCTTCTCATGTGGCAACATAACCAGCAAGACAGGTAGGCATAATCACTGCCAGGATGCACAGGGAGAAAAATAGACCAAAATAGTGCAGCAAACTTGCAACAGGACAGAAACAAAAATCAGCAATATTATTGACTAATTAGTCTTGGAAAAAGCTGTGTGAACTTAATGCCCTGATGAACCATATTTAGTGCAAATCCCACACATGTTGCATCACAGGCCACCTTCTTCTCATGGGATGCAGGATTTTTTTGAATTCATATCCAGGTGTTGGTGAGAGCAGACAGATTTTGTTCACACTCATTAAAGAGGGCATTTCTGCAGAAATGTACTATTGAAAACACCCTAAAGCACCAAATGAGAAGTTTTTAAGAGGATGGGTTTCTGCACAAGCTACTAAGCCAGGGAGGAAGAAACTACATGTTCAGAACCTCCCTGCCCTGTCACTCTCTCTGAAGAGACAACATTGGAAAATCTCCTTCATAGTTCCATCTGGTATTTGGGTCTCCCTTATCTTGCAAAAAACTAGGGGAGTCTGGAGATCAAGGAAATACTTCCAAGAATATTCTTTGATTCCCGAGAACCACGTAAGTGCATCCAAGTCTTTGACTCATCTGATTTGGTGTGAGTTTCCACAGGACCACTGTACTGCAGTACAGAGTCCCGATTCCCACAGGTACCGTTTCATTCTTTCTGGTAAACTGAAAAAGCTCCACTTTGAAAGCTCCATGTTCATCCCACAGTATCTTTGATGAGACAAGTTCTCTTGGGGCCCCCTGAAATGGTGAGCTTGCTGCTCCTCTGCTCACTGATGTACACCAGCCCTTCTTTGGACCTTGCTGCAGGCTGAGTCCTCTTGCCCTGGAACATGACCTGGCAGCATACACCACCTTTTTGATGTCTCACCAGCAGCTTGTACTTTCCTCTCCATCAGGTATTTTCCTCCCTCTTAGAGGGATACTGTGCAATCCTTCCTAACATAGAGGCATTGTCAGGAGGTGGCTATGTAGCTCCTTGACTGTGCTCCAGTGACTTCGGTCTCCCAAATGGATGTCAAGGGAGTTCATAGGAGTAGAACATGTAGAAGGTTCTGTCTCTGCTAAAGCTTGGATTTGCTGCAGTTCTAGATTTTCACAGATACTTCTTGCATAATAGTTTGTGGCTGCAGTATAAACTATACACTATTTGCAAGCAGGTCTACCTAAATCACAGTGGTTAAGATGCCCTGGATATAAGCCTGAATCTTCATGTCAGCTTCTGTAACAATTTACAAGGACAGCCCAACAAATTTTGTTGGTGCTAGTATATTTTTTATGCTACCTTTAGGGATCAAGTACCCTAGATTTTCACTCTAAGGACTGTAATTATGGGTTGCTAGCAAAGGGATTTCAGAGGTATTGGGAGAACATGAGGGACGACAGTAATAGTGTTACTAAATCAGTCCAGCATCTCTACAGCACATTGGAAGAAAATGCATGTCCTGGATCATTTTTAAGACATAACTTTGCCTTGTGAATATTTTTGAGAAGACATTCTTCAAAAGGATACAGAATAAGAACAATTCAGATGTGACAAAACAAGACAGTGTCCATTATCTCACAGTCTTCAGGATTTTCAGGATTCTTTCGCTGGTGCTGTGAAGGTGAGCAAGCTTAAGCAGAACATAATCACAGAATGGGTTGTCAGCCCAGTCACCATCCCCTGAGGAAAACGTGGCAAGGTAAAATGATGTAACAGTCTTGGTGGGTTGGCTAAAATGCAGACTAAAGATTTGCTTGGTCTTTGTTTAAAACACAGAAATTAAACAAACAGAAAGCAGTAGGTACCCACTGTATATGGTTGCTCTCCAACAGATGCTGCATTACTTGCATTTCTGGGACAGCTAATGCAAAGTTACCTTTCTTGTCCCTTGGCTTTTACCAATGAAATCAACGGTGATCCAGTGGTTGGTGCCTACACCATGTGCACAGCTAACAAAATCAAGTGGCATCTCGGCAGATGGAGGCTGTTTTCACAGAAGAAAGTCACTAAAGATGGATAACATTAAGAGGAGGAAATGAGTGTTGTGATTCCTGCCAGTGGAGAGTGCCCCAGGTAAGACATATAGTTCCCAGTTTCACTGCTAGCAAGCAGACTGTATTTTGTACCGGATGGAAAAACTCACCCCTTACCACACTTGATTATTTCCAAGTATAGACACTGATGGCTCATCACCCAATAACTATTAGTTCACCAAGACTTATTAACATGGAGACTTCAAACCCAGGAACATTCCCACAAAGGCTGATTAATAACCATGTAACACACCTGCCCTTTTTTAGAACCCTCAGGATCACATTCCTGTCTTGAAAAGTTATGACACATTGGCACAAACAGTGTACTGCTTGACCTTAGTCCAACAGAAACAAATAGTTTGTCTCTCAAGTGTAATCAGTCTCTACTTGTGTAAGAGCAAAAGCTGGCTGAAAGTCCTCAAGTGTCTAGAAACTCAACCCATCACAGTCTCCTTGAATGTCAGGATAGTAAGAAATACTTTGCACCAATTTTCTGTCCTATTTTTCTGGGCTATTGAGCTCTGATAAAATCCCCAGGAGTTTATACAGTTCATTATTATAAAGGAAAAGAATAGCACAGGTAGATTAAAGTCAGTGGAGCTGCAGAAAAAATGTTAAAATTACAAACTGGTGCACTATTTATAAATCTATACAGAAGAACACTTGAGTGTATTTTCAACTTCAGCATGTGACCAGTCCCAGGGACTACCTCAGCCTTAATCTGTGCATGTGCCTACAAATTTTGGTGACCTCTCACAAGTTATGATCTCAAGTACACATAAGAGTTCTGACTGCTGTGCTGTGCTGCAACTGCCTCGCTACTCTAAATGTCTACACTGAATTAAGCTTCTATAAGACAATAATAATTTCCCATCATAATATGTCACCTTTTTCAACCTGCATCAAGGAAGTAGAGCATTGCTTCTTTAAATGTAGTGGATATAAAACTATTTGATCCTATCAACTCCAGCTGGAGTAGAAGCTGAAAGTTTATAAGAAGCAATGTGTTGCTTGGTTTAAGATTCATGCATGAACAAATTCAATCCCATATCTAGTAAATGTTTTGTGATAAATTTTATAAATAAAAACCTATTTATTCATAACCTCATTCCCTTGACTATGAATCATTCATATTGCCAGCCATCAAGCATTAAATAAACACAAAGATTCTGTCTTGACTGCAAGTAAAATCTAGTTGTGTTCGAACACAAGAGCTCATTAGGCATATACAGATTCAAACACCTGCATTGTAACACTATGCCAATTCAGTGCCGTGAAACATATCAGATGCCTCTGTGTCTGAGGGATATTACCCTAAAAGCCAGTCTCCCAGTCTGAGACACTGCACTCAGATATGTCCCAGGCTAAAGAGATTAGTCCCAGCCAAGGGATAATACAAATCAATTAGGGCTATTAGCACATAACTCACTCTTGCCCATCCTTAATTACAAAAGAAATATCTCCTTTGGACCAAGAGCACAAGTATAGAACTCTTCTGCTTGGCCCAGGAATGACAGCAGTTTCAGTGCCAGAAGGCCGTTCTCATTTGAGCAGAGCTCTGATTCCCCCTATTTTGTTTATTGAGCAAAGGATTGGGAAGATCCATTATTAAAGACATCTCTGTGAAGGCAACTGAAGAGCATTATAATGTTGCAGGGAGCAGGAAAAGTAAAATGGAAATGAGAGAGAGGCCAGACAATGACAGTCCTCTCCCCAGAGATCTGCTTGTGGCACCTCTTCAAGGGAAGAAATAAACTGTGAATAAAATGTTATAGGCAGATCCTGGTCCTCAGTCACCAACTTCCTGTCCATCCCAACAGGAGCTCACAGCCCCCAAACTGGGGCTGAACATTTCCTGTAAGGCATGTTTCCAACACCACTGCCTCAAAGACCCCTTCCCACCACCATGTGGTGATGGAGGAGGTGAAAACACTGTTGTCTGGCAACTCTGCTGATGTTGTGGTCCCTGGGAAGATTACAGTTTACTCTTGCAGTTCAGAAAAATCCTGAAGTCTTCTGAAATGTAAGAGGAGCAAAAACTGGTCCAGTCAACTTCATAATTTGGAAATGATGAGGGGGCTTACAGTGTTTACTTTTAAATTTCTTCCCAAGAGCCCTGGGATAGCTGCAGGCTAAGACCCAGGATACTCTCTTTTCTTGGGGGAGGGTAAGAGCAGGGTGTCGTTCTGATTTGTTGTTGGGTTTTGGTTTTTGGATTGGTTTTGGGATTTCTTTTGCAATCTCATGCCTGGAGCTTTTTGAGTGTGCCGCCTATGAGCTTGGGAACTAACTGTTCCTGGAGCACGAATATGCCCAACTTGAGCCACACTACAGATGTACAGAAAAGCCTTTATCCAAACTGCCTCACCACCCTGCTCATGGTGAGGAAGAAAAGAGAAAGCACAGTTTCTTCAACCCTTTCTCCAAACCAGTAGCAGCAAGACAGGAGAAGGCCAAAATTGCTTTAGAGGCACCACAAACATGGGCTGTCCTGACCACAGATATTTTGAAGAGAACAAGCTTTGTCTGAAATCTGGGCAGCTCAGACACTGATGCAAACACATGGATTCTATCTATATGTGAGCACTTGAGCTTCATGGTTATAAATTTCGACAGTTTGCTCAACTTGGCTGCAGCATGAAATGAGTGCCAAATTGTGCACAAATTCAGGTGGTCAGAAGACCACTGTACTTGGCACATGACTTCCCATCTCCAGCACTGCCAACAGGGCTCTCAGCAGAGCATGTGCACATGGCTGGGTGTATATGCCAGATGGCAGGGCCAGCTCCTTCATCACAATCCATCCTGGCAATATCTGGTACTTCGCCAGAAGAGGCCAGATGACATTCTGCAGCACTGGAGCGCTTGCAAGATTCTAGTCAACCTTTTGACAAAGGACCAATAAATGACATTAACTTGCTAAATGAGTTTTATAGAGGTTTACTTTCCTGACCTCACCAGCTGCATCTCCTAGAAAGTAGGAGCATTTGGTCTTGGTTTGCTGAAAATGAGAAGAATGCCATACCATAAAGCAAACCATAAATCCATAGTTCTTCCATAGTGATTATTCTGTGGACAAGTTCCAACGAATAATTCTGAGAAGTATGCAAGAACTGCTTTCTATTAATCAGACTTAAAATGGTTGTACAGGATATCTAACTCTGTAGAATTTTTCTTCCTCAGCTCAAAACAGTTTAGCATTTTTTTTCAAAGAATCATATAAGGGATATGAACAGAAGGGAACCCTTCCTACTAAGGTCATTGGTTTGCAATCCAGTTACCATGATAGCTAATAAGTTAGAATTAGGAAACTCCTGCTTTCTTTCTCCCACAATTAACTCACAATTTTCTTCTATGATATACAATGTCTGGGACAAGGCACAGAACTGTGGAATTACCATAGATGGGCTGAGGTTTATGAAAACTTCAATTTTATCAGTTTGACTTACTGGTTATTCTGCTATTGCTATTCCTCTGAGTTATAAGATTTGTACTAAGCTTTGTATAAAGTCATAGCAAAAGATCTCTGGATGTAAATCTCAGAAGTCAATTATTGTATTTCTGTTTTGGTTTTGCTAGCTAGTAGACAGACTACAGAAAATAAAATATATATTATGCTTCAGTAGAGAATTTACCCACTGTTGTGAATAACAGCAAAAAGCAGAAGAGGCCAGAAGAGAAAGTCTCTGGTCGCTTAGGTACCAATGGTAGCTCATCAAAAAGGACTGCTACTGCTTAGAAATTCTCATCAGAAAATGCCTATCTATTGAATATGTATTGCCCTGAATGTGTTACAAAAGAAATGGTGCTGATTCAATTTTCTCTATATTTAAAAAATAAATTTTAAAAAGCTTCAATCAGCACTTTGTCAGTGTAGTTTTTACTGCCTAATTCAGAAATGACATTTTGCTTGGAAACGTGAGTTCATTGAAATTAATAACCCAACATCATTTGAAAATGAACCACTATTTAATTTTAAATTGCCCTGATCTTTTTAGCTACCCTTCTTACTACTCTCTGACATTCAGTTTAGGATATTTTCCAATACAGGCTTTTGAAAGGAAAATGTAGACAACCAGATATCACTTTTCAAAGAAGAAAAAAAAATTCCTATGAGTTCTGATTATTCAACTGTGTGGCAAATAAAAAGAAAGTTTACTTGATCTTTTTGCTGGTTTTACAAATTGTGTCACTCAGCCAGTCAAAAAACTTCAGAAAGCAGATGTTCCTATTTTCTGCTGAAGCCTGGAGATATTCAACTGAAATTTCACAGAACAGCCAAGCTGTTAGTATCACACTTGTTATCACACTGGAAAAATGTGAATTAGAATTACACATATATCAGTTCATTAGATGGTTGGAAAGAAAACAAACACACAATAGTTACTCACTGAAGTCTAAATGCAATTGTCACTAATCACAGTGAGGAAGAGAAATTAGGAACTTTGCATCTGCTGAGACAAAAGGAATAATGTACTTCTCAGGTCAAAAAAAGGTGATCAATATGCCTTTATCAAAAGTCTTTGTGACATAATAGCTTCATCACTGTACTTGTCTCATCAAGAGCAAATGTAAAAAGATATACCTGGTTTTAGTCTTTGCACATAATCTAAGCATTCCTGTATGACATTGATTATTGCTGAGTGAAGAGGAGACTCAGCCAGTACAAAAAGATGGTGCTTTATACTCTATGTCTGGGAAGCATTGTCTATGTATTGTTCACTTTTATTCTTCTTAGGCAGATGTTACACTTGATTACTGCTGCTCAGAACATGGAATATATTTGCTTGAAAAATAAAGCAAGTATCTTAAATAAAAAAGATGTATGATTGAACATATCAGACCTGATTTACAACAATTCATGGGTTATAAAAGCTTTGCTAAAGATTTGTCTTCTCTGTTTGCTGTAGGAGGTAGATGCCAGCTGGTTTAAAATGTTTGCTTGCATTTACTTGATTCCTTTTGTTTACTCTGATGTTGATTTCAAGCAAAAGAGAAAGCTGCTACTGGCATGGAATGATCCTTTATTTTTTTTCTGAGGAGGCAGGAGAAAGGGATTTCAGGTAGTTTTCCTCTTTTCCTTTTTTTTTCTTTCTTTTTTTTTTCTTCTTTTTTTAAGCTTCAATAATGTTCATGACCCTCAAGTTTTCTGACCTTCCTAAACACTGCTGGAGTGGTGGCAATCTATATCACTTCAGAGATGCTGAGAAAAGCTCTGGACTAAAAATGATTAGGGCACTAATTGCACAAAAAGTGAAGCACTCAGATAGTCTTGGACTGCCCTTTCTGCAGTGTTTGGCAGATGCTCTCCATCATCAAGGAGCAGACTCCCTGGGACCTTGCCTGTCAGTCGGCCTCAGGTCACCATTACTGCAGTCAAGCACATCCTATAACCCCTCCCATAAACTGGTCAAACTTTAAAATAATTTCAGTAGTACTTCCTTTTGGAGTACTACTCCAGAAACTACACTGCTTGCAAACATACTTTATCACTCCTACAGTCCTCAGGAGAGCCATCTGTGAAACCCCAGGGTTTCATAGATTATTTGACCTAAAGCTAAGTAATTTTGTTTGTAGGCTTAATGTTCAGTCCCACTAAGGAATCTGGAGCAGATTAAACCATCCAGCACCTACCTACATGTGCAGCTGCGACACCACAACCTCAGTCCTCCAGCTTCACAGGCAAATCTGGAAACGGCCACTGAACCACCCATCGTGCAGGCACAGCAAACATCCCACCACTGTGCAGCAATCTCACAGTCATTCGCTACAGAGCATTTTCTGTCTTTGCAGGCACACATGTTCCACAGGATCCTCCAGTTGTCTGGTGTAAGTATCTTCTCAAATGAGACCCCATCTGCTGAGGCCTGCTATGGAGTCCAGCCAAAGCCTTAAGTTCCAGGACCAGCTCTGCTCACACAATCGGGCAGAAACCAGATTTACTGATAGGCATTTGCACATTTTATAACTTCTACCACCACAGGTGCATGGAATGCCAGAGAATAGATAGGACAGCATATAAAAACATAAAAGGCGACAAAAAATAATTGTACGTGGCAGAATTTATCACCTCTCCAGGGAAAAGATTCTGCCCTCTTGATCCAAACTATCTTCTGACATTGCACCTTACCTTCATCTCAAGTTTTATAAAATATTAGCCAGTGGACCACTGATTATTTAAAAGCACTGAATTATATGATACATGCCTCAAGTTTTTTTCTGTTTAACACCATTTTATCATGGGGTCCACAGGTGCAAAGTCAGCAATGGATTTCACTTTGAGGATCTTTTTATTTTTTTGAGAATTCACTTTCAATTAATTGAAGAAATAGAAAAGTGTTGAATCATCCGTCATATATATACAGAGTGCACCAAGTTGTTCTGCTCAGTATACAGATAACGGGGAAAAAATATATTGAACCAATGAATTTAAATCACTTAAAACAGAGGAAAAATAAAAAGTAAATGTAGAAGCTTAGAGTTCGTATTTTAGAATTCTCTCTTGTTTCTTCACTGACTATTTCTATAATGGATGAATGGCAGAAAAATCTGTAAATAACAAATCTCTAAATAGCAGTCAAAGAGTTTTAGGTAATTTAGTGAATTTTAAACTAAGATTCAAGGGGCTGTCTCTGAGCCTGACACTCCATTATCTTTCATGTTAGTAATTCAACAGACTGCTTATGAAACTGGCATCCACCAATAAAGCCCTGTACTTTGCAGAGCTACATATTAGTCACAAGTCCTATTTATAATTCTTTATGTATTGACCCATTTATCTGGTTGCCCAAAGACTATGATTGTTCTAAAATGTTCTAAGTCCCATCCCTAGTTACTGACATGCCTTATATAACCTAAATGATGCTCAGGTAACCTGCATCTGCTTGATTCAAGCTGTGTGCTCCCAGGAGCCTTTATGCTGGATGGGCCCTGAGCACTTCCTGCAAATCCCCAGTCAAATGTTCATGCTGAGTTTGACTGAGCCTTACAGTGCACCTCTTTGCAATGTGTTCTCATCCAGCTAGTGCCCTTTTCTTGCAGCAGAAAAGAATCTTCCTTTGCAATATGAGTAAATTTAGAATATTCCTTGAGTTCACATGGAACTAGATTTGTCTGTTGCTGTAAGTTTTTTGTATTGATGTTGTTTGCTTTAGCAATTGCTGTTCTTTGCTTTATCTTAGCTTAATATGGAGTTAAAGGGCATGAACTTGAAACTGGGAATAAATGTGCATTTGACATCCTGTTTGCTGCTTTTACTTTTTATTTCTATGTGTAACAAACAAACTGTTTCTTTTTGCAAATTCTTTTGCTCATAATTGGCCATTGTATGTAAATCTGAGTGTGCAAATGCTGTTAATTGAGAAGCTGGCTTGGGAAATAGCATTTTTAATACTCCCCTTTGAATCCATTGCATACTTATTGCATCCAATTTATCTTATACTAAGAAACTTTTTGTTGTTGTTTTTGTGATGAAGATGTAAAAGTAGAAAGGTTCTAATTCTGAAATATATCACCCAGTCTTCAACAGTCCTATTTTTTCTTCAGTATGTAGTTCACCGTCAGTAAAGCATTTATAAATTTGTCTCTGAGGTGTTTCAAAGATCTTGGGGGCATGCAGAGATACTTGATCTATACTTTCAGTCAGTTAGATAGTAGATACATGCTAATGTTCTTATCACATATCAGTCTTGAATTACATTATACTCAGTCTCGTTTAGAATTCAATGCCAAAAGCACTGGTTATGGAGGTATTAGAGTTTGATATGTTTGCCTGTCTTCCACTGTAAAATTGCTCTGCACAGAAAGTGAAAAGTTCTTCAAAATGAAGGCAAGAATTACTGAACTCACTTCCCATTCTGTTATTTGGCTTATTGCAACCTTGCAAAATTTTCATAAAAATGTACCAAGTAAAAATTAAATTAACTCTTCTTTATTAATAAAACAAACATTAAAGGGGAATAGAATGGAAAGATACATTACTTATTTTGCTCGATTCACTACCTCTTACTCACTATATACTATCTACTGAGAGTTTGCAGGGATGTTTTATCACCTCCATCAAGATACAAAAACTTCTCCCATTTTCTCCCTGAGCTGACTCACTTTTGACCTGGTTACCTTCACTTTATTTCCAAAATAGTAGATAATAATGCATTAAATTCTGTACACTTTCAGACTAAGTGAGATCCCTTTGAATGAACAGGACTGCATACCCTAGCAATACTATCACTAAAATAGACATACTTGTTTCCAACTCCTCCTAAATAAAAAATATCTTGTATTACACTGAAAGCATAAACTATCATACTGGTAATTTATACCTTTTAAACGTTATATCTCAAGCTTTTAATAGGCAAATAGTTTTCTACTTTCCGTTTTCCACCAATAGATGGCAGGTGAAGCTCTAGAAAGTTATTCACTTCATACAGCATGAGATAACCTATAATTTGAAAGCACATAGCCAGCTGTAAATTACTGCTCTCTGATACCTCTTTAGATGTGATCTTAGTCCTAGCCCATCCACCTTGCATTACAAACCTTAGTCTAAATTTAGGAATAGTCCCATGATGTATGTAGAACTCTTACTTCTTTTGTCCCACTCCATTAGGTCAAACTGAAGTTTGTGCACACTGATTTCTCTCTTGGTTGAGAAGGTACTGTCAGTGTGGTGTAGCAGCTGTTACATTCATTCAGTGCCTTAAGACTGAGCTTTCTGTAACTAAACAAGAAAAACTCTGCATTCATACACATGTCAGAAATCACACCAATTATAGGCCACAACAGAATAGCTTAAAGCTCAGTGATTTCCAGTTCCAGAAAAGCTAGAAACACAAGGAGGGAGTGCAGGAGGAGAAAGAGCCCACTACACTGACAAAGCTTATTCTAATATACCTCATTAAGGATGCTCCTAATGTGTTAAAATAATTATTTATATATGATGCTGCATTTTTAAAAATCCATTTGCTTTTTCCAAAACACAAAAGCAGGAGGGATTGAATCCTGTTCACATACAAGCTAAAAGGACACAGTCCTAAAAGTCACAATAAAAAAAGATGAAGACTCATGCTGAAATTGTTTTAAGGACAACAAGTAATATGTTGTAGTCAATTAATTGTAGGATCTAATTGAAAAATGAATAGAAGTGTGCATAAACCACAGGGGTTTAGGACTGCAGAGCACAAAAGGATACCTTTCCCTCTTGGCAATCTGCATTACTAAATGTACATTATTTTTTCTGCAAAATGATTTCCTGAAATCAGTCTGCCTCATAATTGCCCTGCTGTTACTGGCAGTCTGAGTATTGATGACTAAGTGACCATTAGAGCTCAGCTGGTTCTTGTATATATCACAATACCTCCTCCAGGCTGACTGAGTAGACAAATTTGATTGCTCTCATCCCTGCAATGCAGCTTTGATGATTTCTATTAATTCTCTCCATTCAGTAATCCTTACATTTTTATAAGTTAATTTAGTCTTCTGAGCTCCACTTCTAAGTGTAATTCTCAGCATAGATTCCACTGTATTTGGTATCTTCCACTGTTTTGCTGGCAACAGCAGCAAAACATGGATAAAACCCAAGGGCATCAGGAAACATCAATGCTTAGACACTGAACAACGAAGATCATGCACCTCACTCAGTGGCTATTAATCACTCTCTACCAGCAATGTTACAGAAAAGAAGGGAGGATATCTAAAGTTGATTGAAATGAACAGCTCTCCAGTGAACTGGGGAAGTTCAGAATGGCAGAATACATCCTGACCAAAACAGATTACAAACCTAATTTTGGATGACCAATTTAGGTGTCTTTGTCTTTCTAGTCCAGACAACGAAGACAAGAGAGCTGTTGGAATAACCCTCTGCAGAAAAACCTTGACTACACAGGAATCTGAACTTCCGTCTCTATCACCTCAGGCAAATACCCCAAATAAGACAACATGAATGACCCCTTCAGATACTGTACTTGTTACTGAATGTGAAACAAATGGGTGCAATTAACAACCAAATTCCCAAGAACCAGGCCACAGTATGCAAACCAGCATATGACCACAGACTTGACAGTAACACGATGCTAAGCTGCACATTATCTTGACCCTCAAATAACAGACAGAACATTCTATCACAACAGAACTATTAAATAATCAGACTGTCTCAAAGCTACACATTTGCCCTTAGCTTGTCTTTGCTTGGAGCCTCTCTCCCTGAAGAGTAAACTTTTCATTCAAATCTCAACTGAGAGCAGCCTGCAGTCAGTGAAACTGCAGAGAAAGGTCTGTAAACAATACCTGCTCTGTAGAGAACAAGCTGACCTTTATAGATGTTAAACAAAACAAAAAGAGTTGATTGATGCTGGGCAGTATCTGCTCTCCAAAATATTAAAACCAAGAAAGTCAATGGAAGGTTAGTTCATGAACATACAGTGTGATAAATAATGTCAGTGGGTGGTGGGATAGGGAAGAGGAAAGCAGGATTTGGTAACATAATCAGGGAAAAAAGCCTGTATATTAATCTGGAAAAGGAAAAATGTGTACTGCTGAATTCTGTTAAATGGAAAAAAAACCAAAACCAGCCAAACTTATGTTATCTAGAGCAGGTCAGTTGCTGAAGTCTTCATGACTCATTTCTTAAATTCTGATTAACACAGTAAGACATCGTAGGTTTTTAGAATAAGAAATCGATTTGTAAATTCCAACAGATAATTACAATTTAGCCACAAATGTGCTACTAATATAGAAAAAGACAATCTAACCTAGATAGCATCGTGGAATCACTTATGTTGGAAAAGGCCCTCCAGATCATCAAGTCCAACCACAACCCAGCACTGCCAAGTCCCCCCCTTAAACTATGTCCCTCAGGGTAACACCTACAAATATTAAATACCTCCAGGGCTGTCGACTCAACCACTTCCCTGGGCAGCCTGTGCCAATGCTTTATAAACCTTTCAGTGAACAAACTGTTACTAATATGCAATTTAAGGCCATTTCTCCCTTTCCCCTCACTTCTGGCTTGGGAAAAGACTGATACCTATCTTGCTGCAACCTCCCTCCGGGTAGTTTTGGTTTCAGTCTGCCCGTGTCTTGTGGATCCCCATAGCTCTCATCCAGTGGTAACAGGACACAAGCGCAGTTATTTACAGACAACTACAATACTGTCTCAGAAACAAAAGGCACAACCCCACAGCACCTTTCCAATACTGTAAACTAGGACCTAACCATGTTGTGAAAGCAATGCCCAGGACAGAATTACCTTAATACAGAAGCATTTATGCCCGAAATGTAATGCTGTCCTTGTCATGGTTTTTACACACTTTAACCGTGGTTTCTAGAAGACAGCAAAAATGCCTTTGGACAGTAGAGGAGCTATCTGGCATTAAAATTTTTTGCAATGCAGGATGACTCGGAGGAAGTTAAGGATCATATTATGATTATGCAATAAATCTGCTGAGAATTTGAGATGAAAGAGTTGAGATCACTGAAGTCAAGAGGTATTTAGATTTCAGACCAGCATCTCTCCCTGGCTTTTAAGCAAAAATATAAATCAAGTAGCTCTAAAAAAATAAGTTAATCATCAACACATTTTAGGCAATTTTGTCTAAAGTGAGGAAGAGGACTCTGCTAATGAAACATGAAAGTGCAGGTACATGTCTTGGGATTGGCTATTAGGTAAGCTCTGAACAAAATTGTGGCAAAAAGAAGTAACTTTTCAGACAACTCCCAAAAGCAAAGTTATGATTACATTAGGAATCTGTGTTAAAGGGACAAAGAAGCTTGTGAAACGTGTGGAGCAATGTGTAAAGATAGGAGAGAGAAATAAGTAGTTATCCAACAATAAATGCATTCAGAAGATCTGCCATAACACTTGTTGATGTGGACTGACTTTCAGAAATTCTGAGCTGAGTTTGACAGACGCTCAGGATCACTGAATATCAAGAAAATTTACTTTATTCCTGTGCACTCTGTAACACACTGCATAGTATCCCATTCATTTTAGCTGCAGACAAATGATTGAAAACTTCTACATTTTCCTGGTTACAAACTAAAACTATTTACCATTGGTGTGGCCTCTGTGAAATCCATCAGGAGGTCACCTGGCTCCAAAGCAAATGTACTCCCAGCATCTGTGGAACTCTAAAGGCAAAAAACAAATCCAGCATTGGAATAAAGAAGCATTTAATTTCTGTAATTTTTTTGGTTATTTTTGTTGGGTTTTTTTAATTCCTTAAAGCACAGATGGTCAAAAGGATTTTAAATTTCACACCATGTTTTTCAGGTTTGGCTACTCAGGAAAGATAAAAAACATAATTACACACCTTTAAAATCCACGTGAGTAATCTTGATCCACTGCCCACTAATGCTGAGGAAAAACTCTTATGGATTTTATCGGGGTCTTGGAGCAGGCTCTAAATACTTCCTTACACAACAAGTTAAACATATCACTACAGCTCTGCATCAAAAACTGCTTTTAAATGTAGAATTATTCCATCTAGGGGATACCTTTTACTCACAGCTCCCTCCTACCCTTCCTGAACCCTCTCCCAAGTGACATGAGCTCATCCCTTTGTGTGTTACCTTGCCACTGGGTGAAACCTGTGCTTGTCCTTCCGATGTTTGTGGCGTGCACGTTTTCTGTGACCCGGGAGATGCTGAAGACACAGGTGTTGATGCTGCTGCTGCTGCTGCCAGTGCTGGAGGAAGGTCATCTTCATCACTGCCGTTGATAAAAACAGACAGATTTTCTCATTAAAAATGCCACTGGACTTCTGACTGCACTTTTGTCACAGGAGGCACTGGTAACCTGTATGTCTGCTGCAGTGCTTTGAAGTGAAGCTCCATTTACTCATCCCTCTGAAAAGCAGCTACCTTTTCAAGTAAATTAGATTTTTTTTTAAGCTTTAAAGATTCCTTACAAATGGATTGGCTAGGTACTTCTCATCTGCAAATGGAAATCTTATGGCTATTAGGTGCAAGTAGCGTATCTGTGGATATGTATATATGCATGAGTGAATGGACTAGATGTTGGTCCACTTCAATGTTTATTCTTTTCTATGGAGGCTGGCAGTATTGATAAGAACAGATATGGTGACATCCATCCATGGTTCTGACTGCTTCATTGGCTTCAGACAACACTAGGTTTGACACCCATTATGGAGCTAGTCTATGCTTCTATTTTCAAACTGTATTTAAAGGAATTTGATTGACTCCAAAAAGGGTCTCTTTAAAAACATTTTTGTGAGGGTATCTGTTTCCTGTCCCATTTATTCCATTTACAGAGAAAACATTTTATTTAAGATGAGGTTGCATGCTTCCCCTGGGCTTTAGGCCATCAAGCTGAACTCTTTCCATCTCACCTAGTGTCCCTACTAAATGAAAGCCAGTAAAGAATGTTATACCTTCATTTACTTTTGCAGAACCCTATTGACTACAGATCACTGGGATCAGTCAGCCCTGAGTCAGGATGCTTCCAGTTGTTAATTGCAATTGGATGGAGGTAAACAGAGTCATAATTTGGCCTACTGAAGCCTTATTACTGGGAATGATGTGTGAAAAAACTACAGATCGACAGCTTAATGCACAGTGAAAAATAATGAGAAAAATTACTTCTGCTCATAAAACAGCACTAATTTTAACTACCAGTTAGGTACTCACGGCACACAGAAGGCTGCCATGCCAGCTTGACTGCATGTATCTGCCTTGCCAGATACTTCCAGAACAGAACTACACTTGATTTAGTGCCACTTGAAGGCAGCATGCCTGGACAACACAAAAACCTTCAAAACTACATGACATACAGGTTATGCAACTTTATGCTGGGTTACCTAGCAAAGTTTTTTAATTATGATGTAAAATTTTCTTGATTAATATTATCTTTTTCAAACTTCATTTTTATTCTTTCTGGTTAAGGATAGAATTCAGCACCATAGCAGGCACAGTACACAGGTTTTATGCTGGAAAGAAATTGTGAAATCTTTTGGACCTGTTGAATAGACATTTTATTAATGTAACAAGCCCAGAGCTGAGCTGTTGACCTAGTTAATCTCTCTTTCAGAAACATGTAGATGACATTTTCCCAGTCCTTGCTCTCCTCTCTCAGCAGGAATTCACTGGCACCCTCCCCATTCTTTCTGAGTCAAGTTCCTCTGGTGTATACAAGGAAGTGGAAAAATAAGAGTTAGGGTTGATTTATCAGCATCTATCTATCAGCACACTAGCTGTAAGACTGAGAAATGGCCTTCACTGTATTACCTTCACAATAATCCTTCACTGCTTCTTGACATTTCCCATGTTTGCATTCCAGATACAAGATAATTTAAATTCAACAGAATTTGAGTTTACAAAAGCAAAAAAAAAAAAAAAATTAGGGCCCATATTTTTCACTAGGGAGTCCTTTGCCCTACACATGGCCACAGTATAGGTGGCCCCTGTGGGTAGATGTGTACATCTGCTGTTCCTCACACCTTATCCTGGACAACTGAAAATCCACATGGGAGCAAGACATGTTCAAAACTGTTCAT
Source organism: Geospiza fortis (assembly GCF_000277835.1). Taxonomy (NCBI): domain Eukaryota; kingdom Metazoa; phylum Chordata; class Aves; order Passeriformes; family Thraupidae; genus Geospiza; species Geospiza fortis. The sequence goes on from NW_005054311.1 coordinate 2,594,303, forward strand.
TAGAATCTCATCAATCAAAAAGTGATTGTGTGTTTCCACATGCCAGTCTTGGCCTCTTGGACAAATACCAATTTGGCTAATAGCTCATTTTCCTCCTAGCTTCAATTTGTCTAGTTCTTCTGTTTCTTGTGCTAAATAATTTTTCAGTTTGGTAATGCAAATTATTACAAAGACAATGTTTTTAACAGTGAAACAAAAAGCCCCAACATATTGATATTTATTAGAATCCTTTTGAAGAGACAAGAAATATATTTACTGACATTAGAATGTTGAAATCCTGGATGGACTAACAGTTGCCATTCCACACAGAAAGCATACATATTTTTCGTCTTTATTATGGCATTGGTATTCTCGTACTAATAAGTTTATGCTGACATTATCCTTTTTCCCCCTTAATTTCTGGTGGCCTTGTCTGTCTTTTCATGGGAGGACAAATCAACATTGACTTTCACTTCTGCTCAGTATCTCACATCTCTAGAGACTTTCAAGTGGAATGAATTATGTGTAAATGGGATGCCAAAGCCCTCTAGGCACAGATCCCTCTTTCCAGGACTAAGAGAATTCGTTTTGCTGGCTGTAGCTGTAGCAAGCTCAGCAATTTCTTCATGTGACAAATCACAGAGAGGGAGGGTGCACTCTCTCAGAGGCAATGGCTCACAGCACAGCTTGATGCCCCAGCAACTAAAGAATGTTTTCCTCATTTTGAAAATGGGGTTGTAATGAAGCCAACAGAGCAGCTTGTTCCAGCTCACACCAGGTCTTTGACATTCCATGTGGTAAAGAGGTTTTTAATTCCCAACCCATAAGCTTGGGAAAAGGTGGATGACCTGCAATTCAAAGGGTTAGCCACTGCATAGGGAAGGCAAATTCATTTTGTATCAAAAGCATGAAGATTCTCAGTGATGAAAGGAATGGTATTGGTATAAGATCATTATCATGTAATTGCATTCATGCCTTTCAGAAGGCACAGCTAGAGCAATAATTAGCATCCCCTTTCATTTTCAGCTGTAGTAGACAAAACCACAAAGATAATGCTGTATGTTACTCACAAACTGTACTGCCTCGTTAATTTCCTCACACGGGGAGCTTTAACCTCCTGCTTTTCTGTAGGGACAGTTGTTGGTGTAGTTTCAGGTCTCACTGGAGCTGGACTTCTAAAAATAGCAAGAAAAACATATGTCATACAGGCACTATTTAAACTACTTCAGGCATATCACCAAAGTTCTAACTCATCAACACTTACTTATCTTGCAAAGTGGCAAGTGCCAATTGGAGTTCATCCTTTTGTTCCATTTATAGTTCACTGGCCAGTGTGTGTGTATGTACAGAAAAGGATGTGTGAACTCACCCTCCTGTGCTGGGCATACCATTTATAGAAGCAGCCACTGGTTACAAACACAGAGCCTATGTGAAAGACCATGTGGAAATGTCACTGTTTCCAAAATACCACATTTTAATAACAGACCAGCAGTTTAGTCACGTCAGAAATATTTTTACAAAGCATATGTTTAACAAAAACTGTTTTATGAATTGTGAAACCTGTTCTGCTTAAAATATTTTTTATTTGAAATTAAACATTATCCTTCCACAGTTGAAAGAGCAGTTCAAGAGAAATGAACTAATGGATATGATCCAAGAAAAATGATCACATTTTTTCCAGCTTGCTAGAAAAAAGCAGAATTCAGACGTGTTTCAGATGCTCATTAATGTGAAATACATCTGCAGAGCTCCAGTAAAGGAAAGATATGGCAACGAGGAAGTCCACATGAAAGAATCTTCTCCTCAACCATATATCAGTAGAATTAACTCAGGCTTCAATAAAAACATCATAAATACTAAATAAAAGATCCTCATGACCTTGGGAAGAAACAATTTCAACCATGAGTTTAAGGGGCATGAAGACACATGAAACAGCTTAAATACTGCTTTTACTTGAAGCAACAGGTTATGATTAAATACACTATATGGGTACTATAAACATAATAAATATGCCAAATATTTAAAAATAATTTGGAAGTCCTGATTAAAAGTTTGTGAAGTGGTATTCTGCCATCTAATCTGAAGTCTAAATCATTAACTTGAGCAGCCCCACTGATTGCTGATGGGACTGCACATGCACTGAGGTACATTTCAGAAATGGCAGAAGTTTTTCTAGTCTACTTACACTGTATTAGCCTTCTAAAGCCTTAATAAGATATGCATGTTTCATTTTCACTAGTGCAGATCCCTCTGATGCTCCTGTGTGTTTTAAGCTTTGCTAACTCTCTTTGATAACTTCTGAACCTGATGTTGGGCTACAACAGAACCTGCTGAGATGGCACAGCCTTCAGGTTATATATTCAGTTTTCCTAAACATTTCTTACTCTTTGGAGAGGTCACAGGGCATAAGATAGAACAGTGGAAAGTATAAAAGTAGAAAGGGCATAAATAAATCATAAACCGGATTGCTAATTCCACTTCTCATAAAATAACTTTTGTCAATTATTTACCTGCTATTTGTTCCCATTAATTTCAAGAAGTTGGTATAGATAGCAGCAAGATATCTATATCAGATATATTTCCTTTCCTCAATTCAAATTTCAGTGTCAGTCATTTTTATCACAGATTCCTCAATGACATTAATGCAGAACAAGCCAGCCAGATCTGAAGGCCTTTTGCTGACTTTGCTAAGCTATTAGGCTGGCAAATAAGGGAAAGATAAGCAAAGGGGGAGGGAAAAAAGCCCAAATCATCTGTTTTAGTCTTGAATTCAATATATCTGACCTGAAAATATGTGAATCAACCTCATTATGGAAGCTCCCAAGTTAGTTTTGATCAAGTCAGACTTCAGATTGTAAGACAGCACTAGCTCTTCTTTTGCTGAAGCAAAGGTAGCTTTTGGCTACTGAAAAAAATTACTTGTTCTATTTACCCAAAGTGATTTAAAATTGAAGTCTGACATAAGCAGGATAAATGTGTTAAGACACATTAAACAACAGCAAATCACATTCTGAAGGGGTGTAAATAACTGTAATTATTTTCAGCTCAAATATATTGGCTGACATTCTTGCTCTATATGAATGGTCCTCACAACTTTCCAATAATTTTGTAAGAGGGTACCTTACAATTTTTAAAGCTTTTCACCAACTCAATGAGAGTGGAAACAGAGTGGTATAAACTATATGAGTTGAATAACATTTCCTCAAAATTATATCAAGTGATGAACTAATACTATGAAGGGATTCAAGAAACAGCAAAGTGTAGAATAGGAAAGCTGGTTACAAATCTATTTCCAGTTCATGGGTGCTTCAAATTTCTCAGGACAACATTATAACCTGTGATGTAAGTCAGTCAGATACTTTCAAATAAAGGAAGATTTGAAGTGATAATTTCAGCTCTTTTATTAAGATTCATTTTACAAAGCCTGTATATCTCCTTTGGAATACTGTGGTTTGTAATTTAAGAAAAAAGAGGAAGAGGTGGGGCTTTTGAAGCAGTTATCTCAATTGTCACAATCAAATTTTTGTTTGAAAAGATGTAGTGCAATTTTGTAGCTAAAGCAGTTTGCAATGATTTCAAAGCAAGTTATAAAACTCAATTATACATATGAAAAATTTCTAAATTCTAAGTCTGAATTAATGCTGAAAAAAATGTTTAACATGAAAAATTTCACTCAACTCTAAATAAAATGTTTGAGATACAAACAGCGCCTACTCTCTAATCCAATAGAAAGACGAAAAACTTATTTCCTTTGAATACTGCAGATTTTCAAGTAGGAAAAAAAGGTCAAGTAAACATTAGACACACCTACTCCTTTTTCAGCCATTGTAATTGCTCAGATAAACTTATGTTTTGTACCACACCAGCAAAGTATTCCACTCACTTATCTTGTAAAATCAATACCATTTTAAAAGCAAAATCTTCTTTCCCATTATGATAAAATTTTGCCACAAATTTTGTTAGAGGCTGGTGGCAGCAACTACCTTTCCCCTGATATTTCTCAGGCCTCTGGGGAAGAGACAAGAACCATTTATTGCACATTTTGAGAAGCTGCAGGTTAGCTGGGATGTAAATTGAAATTACTCCCAAACGAAAAGGAGCTATGGCAATGCCTCTACCCAAAGAGGCCATTAGCACAAGATGAAATGTTAGACTAGTCCTACAAACTGCAGAGCTGGAATTTTGCCCTCATTAACACCTTGCTGGGTTACCTCTTTCCACACCAGCCTAAAAATTCCACGACAGCTCCTGTTCCATCTTCAAACACTCTTCCTCAGTCTGAACCTGCTCAGAACTGTTGCTATTCTCTCAACAGCAACTAGATGCACGAAGGGCTCAGCTTGGTCAACCCAGTGCCCGATCTGTTTTAAAAATGGCAGGCTTTTAATATCATAGAAACTCTTTTTAAAAAATCTCATTGATATTCCAGAAAAAGTAGCAGAATAACTTCTGTTACTGTCCCTTGATTTCTTATATAGAAAGATATGATTTTGAAGAGAAGCCCTGTAATTATTTCAATTATTTAAATAGAGTGATTATGTGCAGATATCACCATTTCAAGTTTGTAGTCCTATATAAATTACACAGCTATATAAATCACAGTAGTCCTGTACAAAATATACAGCTTGAGGAAAAGTATAGGAGGAAAGTGTTAAAGGGTCAGTGGGACTCAGTATTAAAATGAAAAAATAAAATGTACAGTGTATTACAGTTCCTCTAGAAGGCTCTTTTTCAATGTCATTAATTCAAAAACCTTTTTCCTGTAACAGTACCCAACCACTACTGCATACAAATGAAGGTACTGAACCAAGACAGAGTTACTTAATGACCTGGCACCTTACATAAAAATCTGTCGCTTCCTGGTGAGAATGACAATAACAACCACGAAAGTCAGCATGCAGTGGCAGGTCATCAGAAACTGCCTGTGCACTGAGAGCCCCAGCACCCTCCTGAGCCACAGCCAGCAGGCTCTCCTGAACTAGCTTCAGCCTGTTCCACAAGCCTGCACAGCAACATAAACACGACCCAGAGAGAGATCCCTCACAAACCCAAGGAATCTGTTTTGTTCTCAGATGAGTAGCCAAGGAGGCGACTGAAACCAAAACTGCTCACAAAAAACCAATCACCCTGTGGAACATTTTGAATGACCACAGATGTATGTTGGTTTACCTTGAACCTTCCTTGGGGGTGGAATGTATGTGCTCATGCTGAGGAACTCAGGGTGTCCCACCTCACCTCGGCTCACACTGCAGGGCTGAGGTTGCACTGCTCCTGCACCATCCATTTGTGTGCCATGGCTTTCTTGTCCCCTGCTTGGGAGGCTCTGGTCAGACGCCCATGCTTGTTTGAAACACAGCAATTGGGCTATGTGGGATAAAATGATGATAAATGTCCACGTCATAAACTGAATGGCATTAATTAACTTCTCTTGCCTTGGAGGATCCAGTTCAGGATTTTAAAACTACCAAAGTCTGCTGGGGCAACACACTTCCTGCACTTGTCCTTAACAGGCTTTATTGTCTTTACTTCTCTTTCTCTTTGTGCCTATTTTGTCATCTGGAACAATACCTCTCCCTGTGTCTTCCCAAACTGATGCCAAGAGATAGAGGATAAAAACCCCATGATTACAAGGATACAGCCAGCTGCATGAAAGTTAACCTGCTTTCAGACGCTGACTCATGGAAAAGGAAAAAAAAAGACCCAGAGGCTGATTTTGGCTGCAGAATTCCTTTTGAGTGGGAATATGATAGTGAGAACTTGGGAAGGATAAGCAAGAAAGAAAGGAAGGAAAAGGAAAAATATTTGATAGATGCATTCTCTTGTATATCAAAGACATAGCCTAACAAGCTAAGCAAACACAGACAAACACTCAAATCTTCCCTAAGCCTGTGCTCTTAGTATTTCACACATTTCTTTTCCAAAGGTCATCTGAAGTTAAGAAACAGTATGTTCTTTTTCACTTTGATAAGGTACCTTTTCTCAGAAGACAGGATAGGTCTTCAAAACATTGCTTGGACATTTTAAAGCTACTGCCCGTATAAAATTTTCTGAGTAAAGTTTTTTTCTTCTTTTTACCTCCCATACCCCCCTCCCTATAGACTGCAGATGTATAACAAAGATCCTTGCTACAGATTATGTGCTTTTCTTACTTACAAATTGAGTTCTGCTTCCTGTAAAGGAAAAATTTCCACGGCCTCCATTGCCCTTGCAATGAAAATTATGTGCAGTCTAGACAAAAGTACAGTGCCCCTGTGGTCCAACAGAGCGATAATGATCATACAGGAGCTGCTCTTCTCTCACAGCTCAGGGTAATGTAGAAGGCCAACATCTGGTATCTAAGATCAAACTGAGCTACAAATCCTACCCCTACTCACAGCAACCAGGACAGCCATAATGAATTCTGTGCTTTCCAAGGAGCCTAGGCACAGTTTAGGGGGCACAGGACTGAACCAAAGAAATGCACCTCAAGTGGGGTATTTAATTAGCTTATCTTCATCTGAAAAGTCTGAGTACTGCTCCTTTCTCTATAGTTTGGAGGTTAAGAATACAATTACAAACAATTCATCAGCATTTGGCTTCAGGCAGCAGGTCAAAGAGGTCTTTAAGACTCAGAATGAAGTCAAAGAACATACATAGGTGTGCTATCTGCAATCTTTAATGCAGACTGGCATGCAAAGGCTATTCAAGAGTTCAGCTTGAAGTTATGACTTTGATGCAGAAATTACTGAGTGAGGTTCCTGCAAAAAGCTAGAGCAGTAGATCCATTAACCTGTCCCTGGACTGAGGCCAGGGTGATGTGTATTTAGATATTTGCTTTATTTTTGGAAATGCTGGTTGAAATTTTTCAACTGGAGAATGATTCTTTATAATCATTTTTTAAGATAAACCACTGAATGAAAAAAGGAGCTTTTTAAAAGCAATTCAAATTTCTTAGGAAGAAGCCAGCAGCAATAATTATTTTTGTTTACCTAGAATATTTCACAATATATTTAGAAGAAGTTATTTAAATGTAATATTTCAGATTCTGCCTCACAGAGTTAACTCCATTCTGAGTTTAAGAAAAAGCAGCCTGTCACAGACATTTCTTTTATGAAAAATCTTCTCTTAAGATTTTCTTGCTGAAGCTGAGAAGTTCAGCAACCAGACATAAACAATAAGTTATCTGCTTCTGTGGAATGCAACAAGTCAGTTCTGGATTGGCCCAGATTGAGTGTTTAGAAATAATAGCCAATCCAGAACTGAGCTCTCTCAGACACTTTGCTCCGAGAGAGCAAAGTTTGTTGTTAGCAGCTTCTAGAAACTCTCCTTTTCTTTTTCTTTTAGTATGGTATAAGAGATGTATATATCATAACATAATAAATCAAGCCTTCTGATCATAGAGCCCATCTCGTCTCTTCCTTCACCCCGAAAACCTTGTGTCCAACCGACAACAGCAGCCTGCTTGAATTCACTGAAATTCATGCGAGGTAAGACTAAGCACATAATTCTTGATCAGCTTCAGTTCTGAACTTCCTGAAAGTTCTTTTGGATATATCTAGTTTTCCAGGGAACTGAAGTCTTCAGCTTGGGGAAACAAGCTGCCCATAATCATGCAGGTGAGATATCAGGTCACATAAAAGCTACCCTGACATTCACTGGAAGTGTATGTATAAAAACAGATACTGGGATGCTAGTTTCACATTAAATTGTGTACAGATTAGGCAAACATCACTACATTTTGCACCTTGCTTATACAGTCATATTTTGAGAAAACCTGAGGAGAGACAGAGTTCTCTGAAAAACATGGTTCAGGTTCAGACTGAGGTATGTCAGCAGGATGTTAGCTCAGAGAGCAAAAGATGACAATTTAAATGTTAATATAGTTTGTGCAGGTGAGAATGGAGAGGCAAAAGCACAAGAGTGCAGACATTACTTTGAGAGACACTCCTTCCTTGATGACACATATTTTAGAAGTATCACTTTGGTCACAACAGGTGTTGGACTTTTTCCCATCCACTGAAAGGCAGCCAGACTCAAAGCCCAGAGCACCCCAGAGGCACAAGGCACAGCAGGTTGATCACATTCTGACAATCTGTATGAGCCAAGCTTACTCTGCAGTAGGCATTCAGAAGAGAGCCTGAGATTACTTCTCCTGATTCATCTGCACCCTGTAAAACTTGATATAATTTAATCTCTCTTTTCTGGTGCGCAGCATCATCAAGCTCTACGAGATAACATTTAATTTTACGTTACGCGTTGAGCAGCTCCTAATGTAATTAGTCTCAATGTAATGGCGTAATTTGGTTTTGGATGGGAAGATTTACAAAGAAAATTAGAATATATGAATGCACAAAGCACCAGCTGGTGCTTATACCTACTCCCACATAAGAAGAATATTGCTATTTGCAATCCTATGAAAGATGAGATAATTTGGATAACAAGGATCAACAAAGGGTGATGCAGCAGTTGGTCTAAACAGAAAGAAATCCACAGACAAATCCTGAACCATGTGGGATATAAAGCCTGCCAAAGCTGGCAGAAACCCAAAAGCATATTTTAAGGGAAATAAATATTGCAGTGCATAAATGTACCACATGGTGCATGACAGCAAATGGCAACAGCAACAAGAACAGTAATAACTGACCAGCCAACTTGAGGGCTTCAGCTGAAGAGGGCTCCTGACTGACAACTGAACTTATATTTACACTTTTGATCACTATTTTGAGTAACATACTGTCTAATCTCCATCCTGTATTTGGAGGTTTTCAAAATTCAGATAGACAAATCCATGGCTGACTTGATCTAGAGTTGGTGACAGTCCTGCCTCGAGCCCTCATAAAATGAAGGTTAACATGTAGGAGATTAAGTAGGTATTATTGTTTACATGTACCAAACATATAATATCAAAGCTTTCCTGAACAGCACGTGAACATGAAGAAAAGTGAATATTATCAGCAAATCCTGTTGCTAGGTAATTCCTGTCTTACAAATTTTACTTCAGTTGCTTACCCAACTTGTTTAACTTCGGGCATTTTTACCAACATTTCTACTGTTGGATTTACCCCAAGATGAAAATTTACTTTGGCAAACAGGTTTTGCCCAAAGACAGACAGTATTTTGCTTTGTCCTAAGTAGTAGCAATTCTTAACATCTGAACTATTTTGGTGTAATTCTTAACTCTGGAATTCCTTAAGCCAGTACAGCAGAATTATACCTGGGCTTGCATTCAAACATGTTTGAAGAAGAAAACAAAATAGGAAAAAGTGCAGACCTTTATCTTAAATACAGTCCAAATTTGTATGTGTGAACCTGCATGCACATGCACACAGGTATCCATGCTATAGGATCATCCAGGTGGTCATAGTCAGAAAGAAAACATACTTCAAAGAGTTTTCAGGGGAAATTAATGTATAGACACTGGGGAAATTGTACAGCTGGTGCTTTGGTCTGGCAAAGATTTGAATAAGGAAACAAATTCTCTTCATGGGGATCTGTGCTTAGCCATATATTCCTTATATTTAATAAATTATGCAGGTTGGCAAAGAGCAAAAACTTTCTGCAAAGAAAGTTCACGAGTTTATCTTTCTAGCATCCATCCCCTTACAGAGAAATGGGTGAGGTTTATAAAAAAGTAAAAAGGTGATTTTGCAATTCCCATTCCCTTGATATACTGCAGGACAGAAACCTCCACATCCCAAATCAGAAGGTGGGACATGCCCCTGATCAAGAGGAAAGTGTGACCAGAGGTGATAGGAAAGCTGCTGACTACATTTCTCATTTTTCTATTTTGCACAACACTTTACTTCCTTCACTATACTTCCTTCATTGTTTCTGGCAGACAGCTGGAACCCTGATCTCTAAAGGCTAAAAGAATCAAATACAAAAAAACTAGTTGGTAGAGGCAGGGATGAGAGCCTTATGAAAACTATAAGAACATTCAGTAATCTCAAACGTGAATTAAATCAGATATCTAATCAGCAAATTCTCCCAAAACACTTCTTCCTCAACACTTCCATCTGGACACAGAGACAGATACCTGAGTGTCGGGAATTCTCTAACAGATGGGAAAATACCTCTGCTGCTTCCTCATAATCCCTTCTGGATCATTTGCCACCTTGACAGGTCCTTTTACAATACTAAAGAAAAGATGAATTCCTCTTGTTGGCCTTTAAAAGGACAGACACGATCACTTCTTCCCTTGTACACTTGGCGTCTACATCCCAAAAGAAGTACTATTAAAAATCCTAGCAAAATGACTGCCCTTACAAATTCCAAACCAACCCACTATTGACACAAACAAGTTTTTACTACATGCCTTAACAAAGCATGCTTCACCATGTGAAGTGGTAACTGCAAACTAACTGTATCTCCTCTTGATTCAACACAGGCGTATAAAAAGAAAAAGAAAAGCAAAACAAAACAGTAAAAAAAACCCAGCAAATACATAAATAACACTTTTTTTCCCAGGTATTTCTTCTTCCAAAAATCAGTGTTCTCTTCTGCCTTGTCCAAAACGCATACAGCCCAGCTATATAGTGACTAGTAGATAGTTATAGAGTACATATTACTTTGGTGCTGAAGAAAATGTGTGTGCTTTCAGATCTGTTACAACAGAGTTGTAATAAAAGGTTTGACTCTTCTTCAGAGGACTTCTGTGTCTTATCAAGGTAACTCATCGCTCTCCTATTTAACCTGCTAGAGAAATTCCCCTCCTGTTAGCTGCTCTCATTTGACTTTGTCCAGCTGAGAACTCTGTCACATGCAGCCCAGATGGATCCAGCTGAGGCAACCACCAACTTCCCTGCAGCCACTGTCCAGATCTGCAGCTCTGTTACAGGTTATCTGTAAAGCAGTAGGGTCACCAAGGGGAATGTACAACTATGTCCCAATTCAGAGTGTAATTGAGGATTAAAGAGGATGTAAGCTAGAATGCTGCAGTATGTATTGTGTTACCGAGTCACCAGCTTTTTCATCGTTTAATGTTGGAACCAGCACTTGAAACAGTCTGGGAGGAAAAAAATCCTATCCAGAGAAGGAAAACCTACAGAAATGTGCAGGACTGCTCTCCAGAAGCAGGGAGTGAGACAGGACTGCAGTCTGCTGTGATCCCATATCCTCCTGCAGCCTAATCTGGTGTGTACAGGTTACCTATTAACTGCAAGATCAGGAGACAACCTTGCAATTCCAGCCTGTGCACCAAATGACAGAGAAAATTTAACAAGTCTTCCCCTCTTGAAAGCTGCAAAGTTAATGCTATTTCAGCTTCAGCTCTGATTCAGCTCCAGCCCTTCCTCATATTTAAAATTACTTACATAAGGAAGTGCTCAGTTTGCCAGAAGACACAGAAAACAGGTGAATAAACTGCCTGATACATGACAACTTTGCATAGTACAACATTATCCTGAGGCCATGCCCAAGAAAATTACTGGAGACTGACTTGCAGGAAAAGTGGCTATACCACACAGACATATGAGTAATTACTAGTTGAACCAGAACTAATTCTACAAAGTGCTATAGCAATTGTTAGCCAAATTGAGTCTGTCATGGCAGATGCTAAAATAATTGCTATGGGAGATTACAGGCCATATCCAAGCAGTTAATTCATTAAAAGTGTAATATTCAGAATGGCAATGGAGGAGCAGACAAAATGGTAGCAAAGAGAGCACAGTTTTTTAATCAAACAAGCACTACTGCTCTCCTCTGTCACCTTCTAGTTCCCTATTAATATGAACAATTCATGCTTCAGATACAGCACAAAACTGCATATGTTTGCTCACTAGCAGGCCTGAATGAATTTCCCTGTGTCTTGGGTTTGGAAAAAACAAAGAATTTTGTAGTGTTTTGTACAGTAATCAGTGTGAAAAATACACAAAATCATTGTCCCTGCTATAAATCCCTCACACGAAAAGAGTGGAGTATTGTTAAAAAGCTGTGACAGCTACTGGTTTCAACTGGCAAGATATTTCAGCAGACAGAGTCCTCAAAGATTCACAGAGGTGTTGTTTACAGAAATGTCTGCATGAGTTCTTGCAGGGAAAAATATATCTATTCCATGTAGAAGGTTTTCTTACCAAGGGTTGTTTTGCTTGTCTCTGCTAAAGAGAAGAGAAAATCTCCCAGACAATTTGTCTCCCAGTATGAACTAACCCTTGGCTCTACTCAGATGCAATTCCTAGCAGAACAAAGGCTCATTTACGTCCATCAAATTCACAAGACAGAGGTTATAGAGAATGTTATTGGCAAATAGATCACATGCTGGCTGGCTGCAGAGGTGCATATAGCCCTGCAGAAAGAGTAGCTGCTTGAAGGGGAAATAAAATGGTTAGACACTGGATTTACTTTGCATTTTTCTCCTAGTTTTGAATGTAGGCTGTTAAAATTGGCCTATCCCTTAAAACTGGTCTATCCCTGAGCATTGATTACTTGTATATGTGCACCTTCAGGACACAGCAATGAAAGAATACCATTTAATTTGGTACAATTCACTGTAGAGGAAATGATGCTTGACATAACACAGATAAAAATAGATATTAGACAAATATACACCAGAACGCTGCATACCAAGAACTCCAAAGTGACTTTTACAATTTTATAAGCTTGTATGTGTGTGAAGAAAACAGCGAAATTTGCTTTGCAGCCAGGTCACCAACCTTACCTCATGCTGAATAATACTTTACTAAAAAGCACTTTACAAAGTGCACCACTCATTTACAGTTCAACAGGATGCAGCAGGAGAGAACCTATTTCAAAATGTGAAGTAAAAAGGCTTTTCTACAGATGTTATGCAGAAGTTCAGCAGAAGTGATTAAGGAAAACAAGTCTGTAGCCACATTCCCAGTCACAGAGGGATATACAAATTAGTTCCTCCTGAACTGCTTCTGGAAGTGACAGCAAACCAACAAAGTGCTGTGGCAGAGACAACATGGGAAACCCATTTCAATTAAATAAAGAAATAGGTCACTGTGTAATGTATGTGATGAGTTTTCTTAAGAAAGAAAACAATTTATCAAGAAAGTTTAGTGCAGGTCTAAGAAGAGCAACAGAAGAAAAATGGGTGATTCTAAATATCAAACAGACTTTACAGCCTCTTGGACAAACAAATGAGAAAATCATGGCCTCTCAGATGAGACATTTCAGCTCTGCAGGGTATCCCAAGATAAGAGACTGGGAACTGGGAATCACAGCTGCACTGCAAGCAAGCCAGGTGCTGCCACGGCAGGCAATAGCATCGCCTCTCATGTCTCCTCCTACTTCAGCACCACCAACCATCCCCACCATTCTTCTCTAGGTAGCTGCTTTCACTAAGCAAACACAGCAACTCAGCTAGCTCAGTCTGGTCAGAAAGGAATTTCTGAATGAAGCGGTTTTTGAAGGCTAGCGCAGATTTATCACACTGTAG
>NW_005054311.1:2607681-2621275 GCF_000277835.1 Geospiza fortis
TAGGGAAAATACCCATTTGAAATAAACATTAACAAATTTTCCCAACTAGAAGTGTTAATTTTTGAGTTCTGAATGACTTAATTTTTCAAATATAAATCATTATGCCTCTCAAGTAGACTTTTCTATAAGGTGATTAAATGTCTGTTTTCTGTTGCAAGAATTACCACCTAAAAGTTATAAAATAAAATCAGGAGATGACTAGTGCTCCAGTACATATGTATATTACATATACATGAACATATAAAAAAGAGATACACTGGTGTAATTAGCTGATTAACAGCCATGCTGTAAATCCACAACATTTTTCCCTCAAACTCTCCCCCCAGATTTCAACACTGCAGATGTTCAAAGTGATGGAACTACCAGACACATAGAGGCAGGTGATTTCCAAATGTTCCTGCTGTAACCTCCTCTTCAATCATCTGCTGGAAGACAGCATACTGTGCCACTCAAATCATGTTTACAATAAATATGCCTCTTCAAAATGGCCACTCCAATAAAGAAAGACTATTATCCTCTATCAACAGAAGAAAAGTACAATCAAAAGTAGTCACTACTGTCTGCAAATGAGCCATTTTTCCTGAAGACTGTATACCAAATGCCTCTTCTTCTGTGAAGAAAAGACTTTGCATAAATCAGGAAAATGCAGACACAGGGATATTCCAGTTTGGACACCTAGCATGTTACTGATAGAAAAGTTATGAAAACTGACTTATTTTTATATAAGTTTTCTAAGATTGTCTCTAGACCTGATTTCTCACCCAGAGTTTTGTCATTTATTCAAATAGATACACTTAGCCTGATCTTTAAAGCTGAGCTTTTATCAATTCTTAAACTATATCTGATATATATGTACAAAATAAGCACTGTTCTGACAGCCACCTTCTCCTCAGGTCATTGTATGGTGAACTTTACACAGCAACCGGGAGATGAGCAAATTGAACTGTAACAACAAATTGAAATAATGTTTGGAAAATGCCTGATTACATCATATATTAATTTTTTTGCTTCCCCTACAGACAAGAAGCAACAGACCTTACATTAGGGTCCTGCAGACTGGAGGTCTTACTGGGATTTACAAAAGAGGTCTCTTCTTTCACAGCCTGTTAAAAGAAGGAGCCAAAGTTTAGTACAATGTCCATGCACTTAGAATAATACAACTGTTTATTAAAAAAATATTCCTGTAAGCAGCTCAGAAAAGTGCAGCACCTAAAATGCCTACTCTGCTCAGATTTAAAAGACATGATCTTTTTGGGCTTTCATCTCCTACAGCTGAGATTCACTGTGATGAGCAACAATGTACAACGTGCAGGGCAATAGTGTAAGGGAGAGATTGGTACTGGAGGAGAAAGAAAGGAACACTGATATTTATGGCTCCTCTAGAAAGCACTTGAGCAGAAACCATACAAAATCTACACAGACCAACATACTGTAATTGAGCTGTCCTTTCAATTGGAGTAGAATAAATAATTATTCTGAAATAACGATGCCAACTTTTCATTCAGTTTTTGAAAATCTAACTGAAAAATGTGATTCCCTACATATATTCACACTGTATGCACAATTCACAGAAAATCTCACTCACTGCCGCTCTCTGCTAAATTACAGAGTCCTGTCTCTCATATGCCATTTTTCTGTCGATTTGAAAATACTAGTATTGCAAAATAGCTCCCATGGAAATTGCTTTATTACCTAGGAAATGCCCAATCTGGGCAGGTGCTGATATACTCCTCATCTGAGATGCAGTATTCCCAATCCATGTGTAAATGCCAGTGTGAGGACAACACTGCCCCCCACTACAGAAAATACTGACTACAGAGACAAGAGTATTTCCAAATACTCCCCCCCATCAGTCAGGGACTTCTCAGACTGTGACATTTGCACCCTGCTAGAACAGAGGGAGACTGAAATAGTCCCACAATAGAGTGGTTTTTCAGTGTTCAGCATCTGAACCACAGTAATTTGAGGCCATAGGTCCAGATCAAATTAAATTAAATGTGTCAGTCTAATCCTCTTAAAATAGGATGAAACAGATTTCTTCAAATCCATCAAATCCAAATCAAAGGATTTTACAGACACATAAAAATATTGTAATCTTATGTAAGACCTTCCATTCAATAAAAATTGAAATATTTGTGGGTACTCATAAGAAAAGGAAACAAAATCAAATCTGAGTTTCTTCTACACCTTAGCGATGAACTAAAATAAAAATATCAGTAGGGATACTCAATGCTTAGGGAAATCACCCAAGTGTTGGGTTTGTTTTCTCCTTGTAGAGGGAACAGAACCCTCATTGCCACTTCCCAGATCATTATTTACCAGATCATCACACATGGTGGGAAGGGACTGCTCCAGCTTAATTGCGTACACAAAATTAACTGTACGGGCAATTAAACTGGAACCACTGGGAGCCTGACAGAAAGTGAATTCTGTTCTGGGTCTTCTCCAGCCCAGGGAAGTACCTGAAGTGATGGGATAGAGGGCATTTTGAGACAAGTCCTTTAGTAGGAAGTTCATCCCTTCCTATTAGAATTGTTGAACTTTGTATGTTGATACCAAAGCCCCCATGTGCAAATAGGGGACCCTCTGACCCTCAGCAGGAGCTTTATCCCTTTCCTAGGGGGCTAGTTTACAGAGGAAGCTGGTTTACAGCTAGGTTACTTGGAGAACAGGATCAGCAGTAGCTACTGGAGAAGCTCCACTCCCATGTAGTGCCCTTACATATTTGGGTTTAATCTCCCCCAGGCACAGGTTTTCTCAGTCTTGCACAAACACTCCAGAAATTAAGGAATCAGATAAATGTGGCACATTATCACTACACCACCATCCTTGTAACTCAGCCACCAAATGTTTTGCTGCTAAGGTTTTTAGCAAATTAATGTCACATCATAAACCATTTGGGGATCAGGAGTTCAATTTTAAAATTTTAATAAATGTGTAGCTTTAAGCAATTCAGCTCAGCTTTAGAAAACATTTTTACTAGTCTTCTAGTAGCTCTGTCTTGCATATGTTTATTCAAAATCTATTGATTTCTTGAAAGGAAAGAAAAAAAGTTTTTAAGGACTTGAGAGAAAGCATTGAAAATCATTCTTTGTTAGCAAAGATGAGCAGTGGAAGCAATATTTCTTTGTTCTACACAAATTATAATGCTTTTTATAAAGCTGTTTGGTTTCTGAAATCTGTAAATGTGAATCCATCTGTCAGAAACCTAATACAAGGTCTCTTCCACACTGATGTCTTAGCAACATTTTATTGTTAAGCCTGTCAAGCTAGCTGCTTATTATGTGTCAAATTGGTTACTTTTTAAAACTATAAATTTTAGTTCATTCCAATTTTCACTAAAGTAATTGATCTGCATTTTAAGATGCACTTGAACACAACAATGGAAAAGAGATTACAGAGATCAAGAATGCAATGCAGGGGTTGTGACTAGCAATGAAATTATTAAAATTTCACCTACTTTAATGCAATAAGCCATGGATCTCATTGGCCAGCTGAGAGGGCTTCACTGTGTTAGAGCCTTGGTGGCTTCTCAGCTCTGTGACTACATTATTTCTCTCTTTTGTCTTCTCTCCATTGGAAGGCTAAGCCTGCATCTCAAGAAGTCATATATTCCTAAGCAGCATGACCAGCATCCTCCATCAATGAGGAATTTCTCTTGGTACTAATTTTTCTCTGTTATTACTCATGGTTTAGAGATCAGAAAATACTCCTGAACCCACAAGTAAGCACTGCAGACCAGTGAGCAAGTAATCTCCCTCTAAATTGTAAGGAGAGAGGGAGCATGCAAAGAAATGGGGGGGCCTGAACAGCCTCAGGTGATGAGACCTGCCCTCAGCGTACCATGGGTGTGCATTGGCAGGTACAGATTAAAGAAGACGGGCTCATTCTTCTCACTTAATGCCTCTCCTCCCTAGCTGTGGATGAACAGTCACAGGAAAATGTAATACTTGCAAATCCTTCTGCAAAGGGCTTCAGCTGTCAGAAAGTGCACAACCCCTGCTTCACTTGAGGGCTTGTTGGCTTTTGGGGTGTTTGTTCAAAATGAGGTCAGTAAGTCATCATGTGGCAGCCTGTTGCTTTTATTTTTCTTCTTAACACTGCAAATCACATTCACTGATCACAGAAGAACTTTCTCAGCCTTACTGAAAAGACATGACTGTAGAACAAGGGTTATGCTTGTAGACAGCCCTTGCAATGTAATTCCCAGATGGTTTGCCTTCATTCGAAAACAAGCGCACCTGCTGGGGCCAGGATTTGGGTTTCCATTGCAGGATGCCTTCCAGCAGTGGCAAAAGGGGGTTTAGCCAAGGGTGGCAGGAGGTGCCTAGTAGGGAACATACACACAGAGCTGGGCAGAGGCTGCCACTCACTGAAAGCCCAGCACTGAGCTGTGTAAGAAAGACAGAGGCAGAAGCAAAGCATGAAGCTGCTTAGGTCTTAACTAAGGCAGATTCTCCCCTCCCACAGAGGCTGCTACTCTGAGGGAGAGATTTCAGGGCATAGCAGACCTGGAAGCCCAATTTTTACAGAGCAGATTCATTTAATAATTACCCAAAGAGAAACAAGCTACTTTTCTGGCTACCAGACTGCAAATCAAATTAAAAGTTTATCCATATAATCCATCCACACAATGCCATTCTGTTTTTTTTATCTGCATCAGGCCCAGAGGAAAAGAAAAATCCTTAATTTTCTGTATTCATATGCCATTAACTTTCTGGATGATATTAGAAACAAAGAACTACTTTATCATTTTAAGCATTGCTTTATACTATGAAGGGACAAGAAACACGACTGGGCAGCAATGCCATTGTATAGGCTCTCTTCACAGATGATTGCTAAGAAATAATTTCACCAAAGGATGAAAAGAGGAGAAAAGTATCTAAATTTTGTCCACAGTTTTCTGAGCCATCTACCTATGGGCAGCTGGGAGTTCTCAGACTGCTTTTCAGTCAATTCCTGAGCAGTGTTAATCCCTGCTGCTGTCTTGGCAGCCAGGCCCTTTGGAGCCTTAGAGAGGGGGTGGATGTTCCAGGGATGCTACACCCAACTCTGCTGAGCTTTCTAGAGGAGGTGGGAACACTTTCTGGCCCATGAGAGTAATCCCATGCATGAATTCATAAGCCCTGGTGGCTGGATTTGCCTAGTAAACAGCAGCTCCTTCAATTTTCTTCTGAAGAAAGAGCTAGCCCCAGGGTAATGGAGGACAGAACCTTAAAAAGGGAATTGGTTGCACCAAGCATGTACCAAGAGGGAAAATACAGTAAAGACAGAAATTTGTGTGCAGCCTTCTGTGATTTTTGCCAGTGGGGCATTGTGCAAGGCAGTCTGTGTTCTTCATGCTTCAAGCAAGCACCATGGGGTGCTAGTGTCCCTGTGTCTCTCCTCCTTCACAAGGAGAGTTGCTGTGGCTCTCACGTCTATTGATCCAAGATAGGAGCACCTTGGATAAGCAAAAAAACTGCATGAAGAATCAGATCACTGCAGCCAAGGGAGAGTGCCAGGTTCTCATCTGAGAAAGACAAGGGTCTAGAAGGGTCAGGACACATATGATGGCTCTTATTTAGCAATTTCACAAAGTTCTCAGTTGCAGCAAGGAAGGGAGAGCAACACAGCTTTCACATGTTTGGAGATCTTCAAAGGTAAGGAAGGAATGACTCTCACCACAGTGGCCTGGAAATACTTCTCTATCTTGGCTCTTTCTGAATCTGTAATGATGATAAGGAGGCCTGAATCATATTTGATTTTTCAGCTCTTTATCAACAATTTAATCTTTTGTCAGCCATGCCAAATGTTGGTTGATCTCATTAGATAATACAGGCTAAGGAACATGTCATCAGGAAGAATGTTCTGCCAAGGTAAACCTACCTTGGTGATTTAATATGTCAAATGTAACTTCTCAGGCAGAAAAGCACGATGTTTATGTCTCTTGGGAACAGACTACTCTGGTTTTTTTCCCCTCTGAACAAGGTCTGGCACCATGGGCTGTGGTGAGGCTCTTACACATCAAAGCAATTAACAGTGCTTGTCTCATCATGTTCTGGCAGACTCTCAGAGAGGAGACAGAGCTGACATACCCACAGCTCTGGGAGTCTTGTGACACCACTGCCACATTTGCCTCCACTTTCCCAGGAAACAAACTGAAGATCTCATCAGTTCTCATATTTTGTTTATATAAATCTTCACTCCCCTTCTGTACCTCCAGCAAGGCTGCCACATCATTTCCTCAGTTCTTTCCCTGATTTTGAGGTATTATTGCTGACACTCTTCTAATGAGCTGCCACATGTCATATATTCATCACACAAAATCAAAATCTTCTCTTTTTATATCTGTGGAACCATGAAATTCCTGTGCCTCACTTTTTAAGTTGAGTAAACCTGTTTCAACACAGCAACTGAACACAGAGAATTTGAAGCTGAGCCATTTTAAAATTCCATTGTTATGAACAATTATAACTGATGTGATGTTGCACTTGCTGCTGTTCCAGCTGAGAGTCCCAGAGCAGTTGCTTCTTTTTACCTAGCCTGCAACTTGACAGTGAGGTTATTGCTCATCCAAGTGGGTGACTAACAGCAACAGCTTTAGCAAGGAAGGCACAGTGTACATAAGGAGCTGTGGAAGCTTCCCCCACAGCCTGAACACCTCAGCTGTGACCGTTATGCTCACATAATTTCAGTTCTGATCTCTGTGCAAAGACTGCCAAATTGTGCAGTAGCTCGGTGCTCTGAATAAGGACGGATGGAGAGAGGGAGGAAAGGAGGAGAGGGAAGCAAACAGCAACTAATTCATGATGGAAGGAGCCTGAAATGTTGGAAAAGTTGATCCTTTCAGGGTACTTAAGTCAACATCTAGTGAAAGCTGAGAATTCCTCTGGGTATCCAGAAGGATTTGTTTAAGTCCTATAATAAGAAAGATCACATATCATTATAAATCCTCTAGTGTCTTCCCCTCACCTACTCTATTTTCATTCATGACCTGATTAGGGTTTGAATCCAGATCTCCTTAAGTGAATAAAGCTCCAAAGACCCAGCTTACATAAAGACAGGGAATTTTTTTCTAGAAATATATGGCAAAAGCAGCTGGACTTTGAAAATGACAAGTCCTTACACTTGATTCTTTCCTTAAAGGAGGCAGAACACTAAAAGAGATAAAGAATCATCAAAAATGTATCCATGACAGACTGGCACTGTGGATCACCTCACTTCTGCACCTTTTCTACCATAAATAATGCATAGATGCCAGTCTCATTTACATTGCAGCCATGGCTTGCATCTATGTAGGGAGCACGGGATGACACCGGTATCCTGCATGACCTGAAGTATTTTCTGTACCACGGACCTGTCCTTTCCTCAAGGCAACTCTAAACAGCACAGACAACCTGCACTTACTCACATATTTGCAGAACTTAAGGTAAAACTACATTATATTCGGCCTGTACTTGTTTCTAGGAAAGGGAGAAAAAAAAGAGACAGATGGCTATCGACCTGGCCTAAAAATTTGCATGTGTATAGGTTTGTCAAGAAAGTTAGAGTGTGAAAGGAGTTAGAGGACTGAACGTCCCTTGTTCAGCCTAAATGTCCCTTTGTTTACTGAGAACCAAGGCAGGGGAATCAATGGCTTGAGAACCCAAACCTGGCTGATTGAAGATACCTCTTCCCCAGCCAAGAGTTTCCATTGGGGTTGAAAAGGGAGAAATAAATAGGATTTTGTATGCTCTTTTGTAAGACCCCGCAGCTCCAAACCACCTTTTCTCACCACTTTTTTTTTTTTCTCAGCAAACAACCCATAATGTAGCTCAGTAGTAATGTCACCTCTAACTATCTTCTATAAACTGCACTGCAAAAATGTACCTGTAGAATGAGCTTGGCCTTCCCTTGTCTGTAGACATGAGGAAGATGTGAGTGATGCAAGAATTAGCTGCAGTAGAGTTCTGTAACAAAAGGGATCCTTCCCTGTGCTAACCTGCTGGACACACATGAACTCAAAGATTTAGCAAAGCCTGGGTAACAGGTGCAGAATACAGACACCACTTGTGGATGACAAACTGCTAGAACACTGCCTGCCAAAATAAAAAGCCCTGCTGAGATAGCTGTACATTTGCTCAGGACCCTGTGCTTAATTTTAAGGATAATTAGGATTTGTCCAAAGCCAAAATGGACAAAAATAACAACTGAAACCTTCAAGTATCTTTCCTTCATTACTTGGGCCATGAACTTTTTTGCAAAAGAGACTCTTTGTTTGATACCAACAAGTTATGTCTGCTCAATCACAGCATTTCAGCACTGACTCATGCAAGCTGCAAAGGGGTTTTAAATGATAGCGAGAGCTGGTCTTTTGTATTCTGACAGCTCCTTACTGCAGCTTTATGTGAGTACCTCTCAAATGAAGAGCCTGGAATATATGCAAAAAAAAAAAAAAAAAAAAGAGAGACATGTCAGTTGCTTCAGTGTTTAGGGCTCCCCTGGAGCTTAATTATGTGGGAACTGTGACATGTAGTCTGTCAGCTAAAAGGTGGCAGGTCCCTGTGGCACAGTTTGAGAGGTGTGTTGTGAAACATTACTCATTTGCTCTCGCCCTACAGGTAAGTATGGCATGCCCTGTGTAAGCCACAGGCTCCCACAGCTGCATGTGGGTTCCTCACATTTCTCATCTGTGGTGTCCATGGCAGTGAGCTCCTAGATCCAGCTTCCAGCATTCCTGTGCACACTGCAGTTTGTTTCTACATTTAGATGAGTAGCACATAAATATTCCCATCTTCACCAAATAAAAAACCCCAATCCTCACTCATGTTAGTTTTCTGCTGCTCTATAAATCTAAACCACAAGCAGGGCTAAGTGATCAGCACCATAACCTTATAAATTTTCTGTCTCTAACTCAGGTCTATAACTGTGGGAGATGTATTGTCCCCTAGGAATGTGATAAGCTCTTCAGCACAATTCTGAAATGAGAAAGCACAGAGATCATATTCCAGGATATATTTTCAAATGTCTAGCAACATTTCCCCTGGTTTCATTTTTTAAATCATAAGCACTGGAATTATTCATTTATAAAGCTCTCTCTTTTGTTGGTGCCTAGCTGCCATAAAAAAAAGTAAACTACAAAAAATTTCTGTCCCAATTTATATTTTCCATTTGCAAACATTTACTCAATTCTCTGAATTAACAAGGAACAGCTTCTTCTTCTACTACATGCAGGAGGTGCTTTCATAAACTTGTCACATCCTGATGTTAGTAGCATATGGTATTGAAAATATTCCTACTGCTTGAAGGGAGAGCTGTTACAAATACTTCAAGCAACAGTTTGTTAATTTTGGATGTGATCCTACAGTGCACCAATATTTTTCTCATGCTTTTAAACCTAACCACATAATGAAGATGCCCCATGAAGTTTTAAAAAGAATGAGTTAAACCATAGATTTTTTGGGGCCCTTAGAACATTTCCTTTCAAACACCCATGTGTATAAGACAGAGTGTTTCTTTCTTCTTTCTTTTACAAACTAGAGGAGCAAATTCTCTTTTTTCCATTATTATTTTTAAATTTCTTTTGTGCTATCATGAAATATAGGAATAACTGTACTCTACATGAGGAAAAACAAGGCTGCCTTGCTTTACAACTCAAGGAATATAGGCTGTGCCTTACAGACCATAGATATACCTCTTGCTCTGTCTGCCTAGTAAATTGAAATATGACAGTACAAAAAAGAAGAGATGAGAAATTGGAGTGTTAAGAATAAGGCCAGAAGGCAAGACTTTTTGGGGATATAATATGGAACTGGCATCAAAAGATAGAATTGGGCAGAGGATAACATCATTAGTCCTCCAGATATACTGAGCAGTAAGATATGTCATATGGGGTCAAAGAGGGGCAGGATCACAGCCCTGGGGGAATATATGGAGTAAAGTAGTTGCCTTCCATGAAGAAAATTATTCCTTATCTGCTCCCTTGAAAGGATGCTGTGTCTCTCAGCACTGCAATTCCATCCCAGGTCACTTTTCCCAGAAGATGACTGAACTGCCACTGGGAAATGGCTTAGCTATTGGTATTCAGCTAGTTGTCTGGAGGGCTGGGGGCAGGTGGAGAAGATAACTGGGTGGATTTATGGTATCTAATACCATAAAGGGGTTTGTCAGGTCCTCCTGTAGCAGCCTTCCCTTCTCCTGCCTTCTAGAGGATAAATGTTGCATTTCCACTGGCTCCTTCATCATGACCATTTTTCCTACCCTTTTCAGTGCCTGTGTAGCCACAGCTTCTTACTGTAACAGCTGATCACTGCCTGGTCTCTGCCTGCTTATTTTGCAATGTATCTGATATTTTATAATTGACAGGAGGGGAGCTCAAGTGCAAAAGAACTCATCTCTAGTTACACAGGCAATTTTGTGGCTAAGCAGGTAGTTGAATGAGGATTTCTAAGATTAAGGTGACTTCCTATTTTTACTGGCTATAAATCTTAAGCCACACTTTGCTAGCAGTGAAATTTTCAGGGATTTCAAACTGAACCTTATGCCATTATTTACCCACAATATATGCTATGGTGCAACAGTCTTCTTTACCTTCCTTCCCCTGAAATACGATTTTTCTAATTGAGGCCAAGTCCACAGATATCTCCTTAATCCAATTTGATTTTAAAGCCTTGTGAAAAACAACACAGGCAAGAAGGAAAAGAGGAATGCTCAATTTGCTGTGAAAATTATTTACAACACAACAACAGCTAAAGAATATGGTTATGGCAGAAAAAGAAACCCAGGATGCTTTCTCTTGGAAAGCCTCAGACTGAAAAATTAAGGCAGAGCAGGTCAATTGAGAGATGCATACGTTAAGCACATTTCCTATCTTGCCCTAATTATGTATTCTGAATGCAGCAGCACACACTGCTTTCAGCCTTTAACTAGCCAGTCAAACATGACCATTAAGCATATTCAGGAGGAAATACAAATATGAGAAGTATACCATGACATCCTGTAGAAAAAACACAAAGGAAAAACAGAAGATAAACCCAAGGGCAGAAATATGCGGCATAAAACACAGTTGATACAACACAGAGTTCAGAGAGGTGAGAGAACTGCTTTAAGCAAAAACAAAAAGACACAAAAATCACCCAAACAACTCCTTCCTCCTTATGCTGTCAGATTTATGGTTTCTGCTATTGAAATCTAAGGCAGTGAGAATAACCAAATTTTGATGCTTACTTAGATCTAGCTAGACCAGATGTAATGTAGCTCTCAAATGAAAGATCTGCCAGGGAACAACAAATACACAAAGCTGATTGTTAACCAAGTCCTTTGCAGGGCAAGTTGACCTGGTACATTATGTGAAAAGAAACAAAGCAATGGAAATACCAACATAATTTGTATTCAAAGAGAATAGTGTGCTCAAGTATGCCACAGGAACTTGGGATAGCATTATAAAAATCTTTTACCTCTATTTTTCTTCTTAAAACTTTGTATTTGGCTTTATTTTTTGGCACCGATGGCATTATTTTTTGTCCACAAATTTCAATTAAGAAGAATCACACATTTTAGGTTTCAACCTCTGACCGGGAAAATAACTTTTTACAGTCATGCTATTTAGCATCAGTTTTCAGTTGTATGGCATTATTAAAAGAGCATTTTTGAAACAGGATGTATCTAATGTAAACATAAACCAAGCAGTGAAAATAGAAGCTTAAAATTTAGTTAAAAGCACACAAACAAGTAGGAAAGCAAAAGACTAGCTAATATTTCACATTCAGGTATCTAAAGATCATCCCCTGAAATAAAGGTTGAATTTGGATATATAGATATTATCATTAGAACAATCTTAAACCCAGTTTCCGTGAATAGTAGGTAGCCTCAGAAAACTCCCGAGGTTACTCTTTCTAAGCTATAAAGTAACTAAAAGCTAGAGTGACAAAACAGAGATTTCCTGAGGCCATCTTTCCTATTTTCTCAGCCTCTCCTGGCTGTATTAATCATGTCAGTTAGGATAAATTTCCTACTTCCACCATATCAATCATTTTGAGTTACCTGAAGAAACTGCAGAGCAGCTGGAGAACGCTATGTCAATGTGCATACTTGACTAAAAATTACATGCTTCCTCAGGAGGAATGATGGGATTTTGGAAAACTGGTGAAAGCTATGCAACAACTAAAAAAGCAGAGTATTAAACTCAGATTACCTGGGCACCTACTCTAAAAGCAGCTTCCACTTGAGCTTTGAGGATGTTGCACTTCAAATGGTCAGGTACAGATGAAGGTGACACAGGGGCATGAAGAGTCTTTTCTGATACCTTCTTGTCTTCAGCCTGAATTTATTTAAAAAAGAGTGACATACATTAGAAAGATAAGTTCATAAAAATATCAAAGGTTAAATTTTTACTTGTAATAACTTGATTCAGCATTGCTGGCTAAAGCTTCCATATTCATACTCTGAAAGATACATCTTAGAAGTTTTCGAAATATTTAATGACTTGATACTATGTTCAAGACAAGAATAGCCCCAGGGAAGCCTGAGTAATAGAAGCAAGAAAATGATGTGGAATGAAGATACATTAAAAAAGCCCAGCCAGGCCCTGGAGTGGTTGTGCAAACCTGTGATCACACTGAGGAAACAAAACATTGTCTCAAAATATCCCACAGAAGGCAGAATAGCAAACAGCATAATTATAGTGGACATTGGCTTTTTACACCACCCTTAAAATGCAAAGCTTTGCAACTTTAACCAGAGAAATGTGAAGGAATCTTCACTTAATTGCAAGCCAAGCAAAATCTCCTTCGTCAGAAGGAAAAGGAAAATCAAGGAACTTTAAACATTGCTCATGCTGTTTCCTCCTGATATCAATCCTTTACCCACGCAGTGATCTGAATCAGAAATTTTGGCCTCAGGATAGCTAGTGTAGTGCCCTGGTCAAACATGACCTAAAAGTTCTGTGCCTTGAACAAACTTTATCCAGCAGAAATGCCACATCAATAAACTTCCCATGCAGAAAAGAAAACAAAAAGACAATGTAAGAATAATGTATCAACAAAGAGAGTATGGTGAGACCAGGATTGTAAACATGAACTCTTAAACAATGAAACTGTAATATGGCACATATTTTTAGAGAATAATTGGGCAATGGCATAACAGCCATTGCAAACTTTCCTATTCTTCCTGGAAGTGACACCTGAATTAGAGATGAGTAACAGCCCAGATTGTGCATTCATTTTCTGCTCTCCTGGTTGAGAAGGGTGAATGGTTGTATACGCCCAAACAGAGCAGATATGTAATGCTGTCATTCAGATTTCAGCCAAAACAGGTATAATGTATCAGTATACCAGGTCCAATGATCCTCGAGATTCACCTCTGCCAAGTATTTCAAGACAGAACCAATCATTTTTTTTGCTGCTGAAATTACCATATGATTAGCCCTTTAACTTCAAAATCTGTCTCTTTTATCCTTCCTTCTGCCCTCCCCCATGGCATGCCACTGGCTGATAGTAACTACAGTCTTACAGACTCTTTCCTCGAGCAAGCACAGACAAATGGGAATATCAAGATTTGGGGAACACTTTCTGCAAGTGGAGCAAGTCACAAAAGCAATTGTGTTGCCTGAGGAAACTGTTCAGGAAGCACTGTG
>NW_005054311.1:2621285-2633186 GCF_000277835.1 Geospiza fortis
CAAAGTTGGTCTAGCAGCCTTCTGCATCCAAAATTCCATAGCTGCCAGGTATGATTTTGAACAACTGTCTGTTAAAGGACTGCTCGTCATGAGATTTTTTTTTTCTCTGCCAAATTTCTAATAATTCTTGCATGTTTATTAGTCAAGCTACATTTATTTTTTTTAGAGGAAGATATATTTGGACTTTCCATTCTCCCCAGTCTCCTCCTAAGGGAAAAAGAAAATACATAAAATGAAAAGTGACAGCGTCTAGCTGGAGCAACTTATGGAACTGTAGTCATCTATTCAGTCTTGATTATAACAGTAGTTTGGCAAGTATATGAAAAAAAACCAAACCACCAAATCCAAACATGAAATATTTGATTGCCATAGGTGTCTTTTCTAGGATACTTGAGAAGATGAGAAGGGAGATAATCAAAAGGACAAAATTATTTGTAAAGAAAACACAGCTTTTACTTCACTGATATTCTTGGTAGACAAAGTGAACCCATTTCAAAAAGGCTGTTATTACTGCCAACGTTCATGTGTATTGATTTCTAACAGTTGAAAAACAACACATTAAGCAGTGGCATTTCTAAAGGCCATGCAAAACCTCACCTTTGTTTTAACACTATATACTAATTAAATAACATTTCAGTCAAGCAAGAATAGACAATGGTATCTTACTTGCTATAGCAAGACAATTGAGGCTTGTTTAGGAGACAAGCTTGTTTCATAACAAGAAATGTTCCCAAGTCCCATCCCTCTCTTATTCAGATGGATATAGATATTTTTCAGTTCTATTGTTCTTCTTCCACTGCCCAATTTTCCCACATTGACCAAGAGGAAGATAAAACCTCCCAGGGCTGCCCTATAGCCAGGAATCCTCAAAAGATCTAAATCTCCTGCTGTATTCAGTATTGTGCAGATGACTCCATTTAACGGAGATCCCCAGTGTGAGATGTGACGTGCAAGTCCCACATTGAGATTCTTGAGAAGTCCAAGTACTGATGGTGGCTGACCTGGCTGAAAAAGAAAGCTGCTGCTAGAAGGTGCACACTACTCAGAAGCCAGTGCTGGGTATTCAATTCTGCTTTAGCCCTTGTTTGAGTCACACTTTAAGAGTTTCACCTTCAAGCAAGCAAAACTTGCTTTGCTTGCACTGCAACAGGAGCGGCAGCACCTTTAGTGACTGGTCAGACATGAAGAGCAGACACTGCTGCGATTGCTGCTCGGCCTCGTCCTGCTCAGCAGCTGCTGAGCCAGCAGCCAAAGGCCACCATGTCCCCCTGCCCCAGTGGAACTGTCAACTGCACACAAACCACACATGGGGCACGAGAGTACTTGGCCTGACCTAGGCCTTCTTTAGCTTCTGAACACATGTCAAAGACTTCTTTGCTTGCCTGCCTGCCTTGGCAGTGGCAGTCTTTTCTGCCACAGAGGAGTACATCCTGAATCATTGCTGAATTCTGCTCTCCCACAGCTGATTAGCTGAGACTATTACACACAGAGTCAGTGGTGCTGAGGATCCAGATGAAAAGCAAACTTTAACCACAGAACAAAGCAGCACCTCCTTATTGCAGCCTATTAGCACTTCTAAGCATCTATATAAGCTCCTATTTTTCCCTAATGCCACTAATCTTTACATACAAGCTCTTTCATCTCCGAGTTTAACTCCTAAAGTATGACTGTCATCAAGAATGCAAAAGAAAATAAAATATTTCACAGCTACAAAAGAGCATGCAGAATATTCTGTGGTTCATTTCACTAGTTTGTAAGAAAAACAAAGATCTAAAACCTGTCTGCATTAGGAATCTCCACAGAGAATTGCTACAAGAATGAAAGCTGTATTCCACTTTATTTTGCTGTATAATAAAGAAATTTTATATTTCCAGAATCCTCACTGCTCACAGCATAAAGAGAGCAGCTATTCATCTATTGAGCCAGGCTGGCAGTTGTTAACGTTTTGTTTTAATTTATACACTCAGAGTATTGTATTTGGAAATTATTACAATGCTAAGCATGGCAGGATGTTAATGAAACTTCCTATTTTGTAATTTTTTATGACACAATTCAAAAGAATCTTAGATGCCCCTTTCAAGTGAAAGTCCTAGAGTCAAACTTGCATTTGAAGGAGATAATATTCTTGCTTAGAATTGCAATTGAAACTCATCCTAAAAGGTTTAGAAATTAAGAAAAAACGCATTAGGATTCCTGAAAAATCTCCAGTTTTCCATGTCCAATTCTGCTGATCTCAATAACAGCAATGTGTTTACATTGTTTTCACCATCAATGCAGAATTTTATTTTTCCATGGAAATAGAACACTGGAAAATTGCATTTAAATGGAAAAAGTCAAACAAGCTCATACATATACACTTATTAAATTAGAGGCATTTTTTTCCTTTTGTAACTGAAGTCTTACATTTGCTTTTTCTCCTCACAAACATTTACTTTCAATTTAATTACATTTGCTGATACTAGAACTGAAGGCATATTTGTAGAGTGTTAGATAATGATGACACTGACTTTGGTTTGCAAAGCTAAGTGAATATTAAGTACACATACAGAATATAAAAATAGTTGCATGAAACACAGCAACACCACTCCTGTAGATAACATTTCCAAGCTCTGCTTTAAAAGGTTCATGCTTTGTTCCACATCAAACTTTGTACCAAAGGCAAGATTCATGATCTTGTGCCTCTGTGAATTTATTGACAGCCTCTTCTTAGACAAACAGCATGTTTAAAACATGTATTTGAACGGAGATAACTGAAGAATAGAATAAATATTTTCTTTAGGAATGCAGGTCTATTTTTGTCGCTAGTCATCACTACTAGTGGGAGGTAAAATTTTAACAAAGACAACACAAAAATATAGGTTCTGAAAACACATTAGCTAACTGAGATTTCCTGGGACTCAACTACATCTGCAAATGTGCATGGAAATCTACAGACTCTTTTGCCCCCTTTTCACCAGAAAATTTATTGCTTTTAACCATGTGACAGCTAACACCAATTATGAACAGATACCACAATGATAAGACCTGTACAATTATGTGTTATTCTTATTTGAGGTAAAGTTTACAAGCAGAAACTGCATCTTCTTTATTAGAAAAAATGTACAATTGAAAAAACAAATAAACAAACACCTCATTAAGCTGTCAGACAGAGAATATTTTCCTCAGGTTAGCTATTACTTGGTCTAATGAAAAATATAACTCCCAATAAGTCTTGTTATGCTTATATCCTTGGAGTAAACCTCTTTAATTCTTGGTATAAAATTTATTTTATAAAATGCTATTGCTCAATGTTAATAAATCCTACTTCTGTCACTGCTAGCTGCATGATAATCTCAGAGGACCATGGCAGCCTCTTTTCCTGGATATACCCTCTGATCTGTGTACCACACAGAAGAGTCTCAGGTACATCAAAAAGGCGGGTTTCGTTTTGTCAGTTTTCTTAAACTACAAATGATTTTTGAAACCCCAGTGGCTTTGGACATTTCTGTTAAGCAGGGAGCAGGTAGTTCCACAGATTTTTGCAGGTGGTGTCATTTGGAAGCAGACAATCTGTGCAACAGGGCAGTCCTATAATATACTTTTGTCCTGCTAGCAAAAGGCCATAAGTTCTGAGCAGAATTTGCAAAGATGTTAAGGCTCATCTGGCTAGCTCAGTCTGAACCTTTCTCAATCTGCCTGCAGCTTTGTTCTACTAAGTTTAGCTGTAGCAGCAAATATTTTATATAAAAAACAGCAGTATTCCTTGTAGAATAAGATATTTATGACTCTAACACAAACATGTAGTTTAAAGCAATGTAGGACTGATATGAAAACAGGGGCTTTGAGAAGGGAAGACATAGGGACGTGGTCTAGAAGAGTGTTGATATGGAGTGGTAGGGCAAAAGGCACAGTCTGGCACTGGGGACCCAAGGCTGTAAACAACTCACCAATAGCCAGGTAAAGTGCAGACCTGAACCTGGACAAAATTGGGTTTGGGGGCAATAAATAGAGTCAAGACATAATATATGGCATATATATGTAAAAGCCACCATGTACTGTAAATTGCCATAATTACAACTGGGCTAATAGTTAATAGACTCCTGAGATTTCAGAAATGCTAACAATACATTCTTGGCTTCACATCATAAACACACACACACACACGCAGAAACACACACACAGAGCAATGGGGGATGGAAGAATATATTTTTCTAATGAAAGGCTTCCAAGAAGAAAATCAGAAATACATTCACAGCTACAACACTTAGGATTGTCTGTCTTGGAGATTAAGAAGTCTGCTAGCACCAAAGGGCATTGAAACACAAGTTGAACAGACTTTCATCATTCAGTAGGTGGACAGACACGTACACCATACCAAACAGCTCTGGAAAAGAGGTTGAACACATCCATTCATCATTCCCATGAGACAAAGTTTGCTGTAGCAGACAATCAAATTAATTAACTGCAGAATCTAATTTACCCAATTTCTTGCTAATTCTCCTATGGGTCGATTATTAAGCCTGACAAATTCCAGCCTGAAAGCACTTTGCTTGAAAAAAATAACAATTAGCAACAAGAAGGGAGGGAATGAAAACTGGGACTCCACAGCAGATGTGGAAATAATTCCTTTTTTTTTTTTTATCAGAGTAAATGAAACAGCATTGTAACAGCTTCTGTGGTTTTATTTAAACATAATATTTTGGAGGATGCAAGAGTCGGCCATAAAAGCACTTAGTAGATCAGAAATCAATGGAGTGGTGCAGGAGAGGAGTTAAAGCTTCATTTTTTTGCCAGAAACTAGACACTTTGAACACTCATTGAAACCTGTTTGCTGCTGGACTGAGTAGCTAGCTAATACCATAACCAAAGGAAATTTGAAGGCCTCACTCTCAGCTAAAAATTCTTGTCACAATTTGGGGTTGTTCAATCTGGTCTAATCTGCCTTGTTACCTTTCTGCTGGGCAGTGCTCTATGGCATTTCAGCCCAGAATTAGCCCAATATTTGCAGCATGTCTCTCACTGGAGAAGTCATCTGCTGAGGCAACTCCAGGCTCTGCTCAGAGCTCAGAGACCTGTGGTTTGTTTGTTTTAGCTTTGTGAGCTCTGTGTACACATTTCACCAGAATCTAGGTCAGACAATGGTGCTTGAAGAAACCACAAACAAAAAGCCAAAAGAACTTTAGAATGATTTGTTCGTCACAACCCATAGCCTGTATTGTAGGGCTGGATCACTGAAATGCTTTCCAGTGCTGGCTCTGGGCCAGTTTCAAGAGTGTGTACAATATTCAGATTGCTAAAACCAGTAATTTTAATAAATTTTGAAGGGCTGGCCTCTTTTGCATTCACATGGTAGCTGCTGTTCTTGGGAATGCTGCCCAGTTCTTAAACCCAAACCCTCTATGACTGCCAGGGGAGGGTTTTCATTAGACAGCCCATGTCTCTAGCCTTGCCTTTTGCTGAGCTTCTGACAGAAACAGAAGCATTTAGCAGCTCTTGGTGCTCATTACAAGACTTTTTCATCAGCTAAACTTTGACTGATGGCAGACTCATCACAGCAGACACAGGCTGCATTTACTGAGCAGCTGCATTTATTGTGAAGCTCTGACTTGTTATGATACTGGGTTCTGCTAATTAGTCCTTAAATAAATAATCCATCTGACTGTGGACAAGATTCTAGAGCTGTCAGGACAAGCCAAAGAAAACCTTTAATTATAAAAGAGCTGAGTCCTCCCTCCGCAGACTTGCAGTGAATATGAATGAGCAAGAGGATCAGAGATCAGGCAGAAGTTGCAGGTACAATATTTGGATTACTTTCACAGTATGGTGGGATACAGGACCAAAGTGTTTTAAGCTTTCAGTTTAAGAAAACAGACCATAAATCTACTCATTTTGAAATCACAGGATCACAGGGGTACCATTAAGATCACATGGGTACCATTAAAATCACATCTTTGAACCTTTTGTGCAGCATAGGTCAGACTGATTTACCCAATTGTGCGCTGTGGTCAATGTGGAGGGAGTCCTCTCACATCTTCAGTTTGGCCCTTTAAATATGCCAAACTCAGTTCTCAGTGAGCTCAACAGTGTAGGACAGTCCTTTAAAGCATGTTTTGGACATTGCATCTGAGTGAATGTTCTCTGCTGGGGTTCAAATAGAGCATCAGTAATCACATCTGAACTACACAAGTCCTCTCACAGGACATGGGTATTCATTGGATGAGTCTGTGATGGAGAATTTTCCTTTGGCAAACTATGTCAGTGCTTAACAAGCTTTGCCTATAAAAAGCTGCACTTATTACCAGTTAAGAATATTTCTAGAAGATGAACTTGAGAAATGCACATAGGAATGAAAGGTGACTACTTTCCCATTTCACCCCAGTTTGTTGACTTTATGATTTATCTTTCTAATTCCCACTTGAGCCAGACAAAATTAGAACTCCTCGCAGGTGAAAACCAAATAGACTTGGGAGAAAGTCTAAAATATTCCACCTTCCTCTGTTCATTGAGAGATCTCCAAAAATCATGACACAGGTCATTACCTCATGACTACATTAATAACGCATAAGGACTGCAGTCCACAGTTGAACTACACCACAATCCTATGACAAACACTGAACATGGTTCAAGGAAGTCTTAATAATAGTAAATCCCTTCCATTATAGAATATAGAATTAACTGTAATGTTGAAAAAATCCAGTATTTAATTGTCTCATTAGAAACACCTGGCTCGCTGATTTTTAGCCTTGACTTCCATCTCCTGTAATCTCTCATCCAGAGAAGAGAAAGATTCTGCTATATAGATGTCCAGTCCCTTTGTGCTTGTATTTTTGCTACACTTGGTCATGTTCCCTTGGATTTTAATTTCCCTAACACTTTTTGAAGCAATATCAATAACAAAAGGCTGTTTGCAAAACCCAGGCAAAATACTTTAGTTTAGTTCTTCCTTGAGCTGCCAAAAGACTTTCAAAACACCATTTTTCTTTTAAAAGGTCTGTACGGAGTCACTGGGGGCCAGGACCCACCTCTTTTGAAGACAGTGGCAATGCTCTCATTGACTTCACAGGATCCAGCTCAGGACCTGTGTGGTTGCAAACCAGAGATCCTGGTTCAGATTTAGATCAAGGGATCCCAGTTCAGGCACAGTGGATTTATCCTCACATGGATATGAGGAGCCACTGACTTGCTGATCTCTGGCAGAAACAGCAGGACATGGCTGTTTGGCCACCCCTGCAAAAACTGTCTCATAAAACACCCACTAACATCAGATGCCAGGGGGAGTTTATGGCATAACACGGACTTCTCATGTAGAAAAACAATTTTTTTTTTTTTATCACTTAAAGTGTTGTTATTTTTTTACAGCTCTGGGCTGCCTAGATGACTAACTCTTCACAACTAAACTAAAACTATAGCATAACATTGTTGCAGCAGTTTCTGAAATTTTAAAAGGCAAAGCTGATTGAAATGTTAAATCTAAAAACCAAATCCCAGTCCCATAAGAAGATGGTGAGAGGTGATTAAAAAGCAAGCCAGTTGAAGATGAATGTTGATTTGAATTGGAGGTGAAAAAGCAGCAGCTTTTGAATATGAAGTGACAAAGGTGCTCTGGCATGTATATGTGAAAGTATATATGTATATGCTATACCTTGTTCATGCTGACGTGCAGGGCTGGCCATGGTCCAACTACCTTCACACTCTCCGTTTCTATTTTCTTCAGATGAGAAGTTTCATCATAAAGAAGGGGAAGTCCTGAGCTCAGTTCTAAAAGGATGCCCAAAAGAAAGAAAGAAAAAGAGACAGTCTGAAGGGAGGCTACAGAAGAACTTCAGAGCAAGACACTCAACTGCATTTGGAGAGACGGCGATCAGCAAAGCATCTTCTCTGTAAGACCCTCTAAAATGTTTCATAATTATGCCAGTTGGGTCATTTTGCCTTTTTCTATTTAGCAAACAATTCCTCCCCCTCCTCCTTCTCACCCATCTTTTCATTTCAGCAGAGCTTTTGCCAGCTTTGGGCTAGATATTTCTCTCCTTACCTCCCCGCTGCCTCTACCCCTTCTATATTCTAAAACTTAGTTGACACCAGAGGGATTATTTATGCAGCCAAGGTGCCACTCTCAAAACATGTGATGTGTAAAGAGATCAGAGTATAGCTTTTGGCTTCTCTCAGACATCTTTATTTATATGCCAGCCTCTTTAAGACTGTTGTCAGGAATTTGCTGTGCTTTGTCAACAGAGATTTTTAGAAAGCCACTGACACAGAAAGACAAGGAAAAAATACTTTTTTCAAACAGCCCTAAAAGGTCTCTGTCATCATCTTGGGGATGCTGTGGCATATATATATATATATATGCAAGTACTCTGAGAAAAATAAACTTCAGCATGTTATGATTTAATGAATCTCTGTGTCCTCCCATATTTCTTCTTGCCATGGATTCTAGATAATAACAGTTGGGAACAATCCAGTTCTGTGGAGTCTGATTCAAAGCATACTGAAATCAATAAAAACCTTGCACTGACTGCAGTTTGGTTTGAATCACGTTCTTAAGCTGTCCTAAGAATATTAAATATTACTCACTCAAGATCTAATTCTACAGCTGTTTAAATATACATTAAGGGCTTTGCTGACTAGAGACAAATTGCTAAAACCAGCTTAGAGGGATATAAGCAAAAAGCTGTTTTTTGGCATTAGTGAAACATTATCGGACCTTGAGGTAATAATGTCCTAGAAAGGGTTACAATATCATCATTGACCTCCTCTTGGTGATCTTTCATCACAAGTTAGTGTTGCCTGAGTTCAGCATTTCTCACATCACAGCTGCTTTGGTGCATATGAGACTGTGAAACTGCCTGATACCCTGGGAATAAATTACCACAGCCATAAATTCAGACATGATGATGGGCAGTTTTTTTTAAGACACAAAATCATTCTAATTTCCTCCTAAGAAAGAAAATAAAGGTGGGGGGGGAGTGCCTTATTTAAATTATTCAAGTTTGCTATTATTTAAAACTGATTCTTAAGCTGGGGGGGTTTTTTGGTTGTTTAAAATGAGAGCTCTGGAAGACAAGCAGGCCAGTTTAGCCTTTTAACCCAACCTCAAAAACACGCAAAAGTAAAGGCAAAAAAATGAATTCCTACAAAAGACACAAATTTCCTGAGTCAGCATTAAGTCTTGGCAAACCCAGGTTTTCATTCCAAGAAAGGATCTGGCATCACCATGGTTTTTCAAAGTGCTGTTTTCAGCTTGAAATTCAGTCTGTGTTAGACCATTCTCTGCTCAGGGTTATGCAAGGTCTTTTGTAGTGAGCTGCTCAGGAGTAAAGGATGCCTGTTTTTGACGGGATAACCTGCAAGCTCAGCCCAGAGTTCAAGAGGCAACCTGGGTCCCCTCTTCCCGTTCCTCATTTTCTGTCATAAAAATTCTGTGAACTGCACTGCATACGTGTTGGCATCTGCTCCCAGTGATAGCCCCAGCTGCTGCCGGTGAATCTGCTCATGTGCACCTGGTAATCCATGCATGACCTTGCCACGCCAATTAGGCTCAGCAAGCAGCTCACCCTCTCTCCCTGTAAAGCTGACTGCTGTTGCACAGAGTGGGTTCTGGGATACACTGGGGGAAGATGTGCTGCACCACAAGATGTGATGTTAGCTTTGAGGTGAGGTGTAGCATTGCGAGCACTGGATCAGGATCAGGCTGAATGCAGGAAAACAACATCTTCTGCTGAGCTGCCTTCATAAACACACACGTCAGATTTGTTTCACTGGATCACACTTCCTCCAGTAATTGAAGCAGACAAATTACTTGGAATGTGAAAAATCAGGCAGGTCTGGCCTGGGTTTGTTTTCTGTTTGTTTCTGTAACAGTCCTCTGCTGTGTGTTTGCTGGGAAACATGCACTAGTATTTAAAGGAACCCTGGCTGGGCACATATTGTTTCCCTCTCTCCTGCCTATGTCCCACTAATTGCACTGGAATTTTGGAATTTCTCAGAATAGATGTAAGTGGAAGAAAGGCATATGCTTTCTCCCTCTCAGCCTGATGGTGGGTACATATCAGTGGGTCACTCCATCTTCCACTTCAGATGAATTCAAAACCATCTCAGAGCTCAGTGATGAGTCCAGTCCATAGCAACTGGAACAAGTCACAAAACACCTGTGGTCCCATGGAAAAGCACAAGGTAGGTTAAGTGCTGGTGTCACCTCTGTCAGCCTTATGAGGAAGTTTCTGCTAGGATAGCGTATTTGCCCCATGAGATCTTTTTGCTCTTCAGGCATTTCCACTTAAGATATTTTGGTCACAAGCACCCTCTTTCCTGAGAGCATCCCCATTTTAGTGACCACTTACTTCCTAGAAGCACTTTCCCAGCACTGGCCTTTCCACACAGCCTGGAGCCAGACACCAGCCCCATGTCCTCACGTTCCTGAGGCAGACTGCTGATAGTGTTTCCTCTCTGCCTGTTTTTTTCTTGGCCCACACACTGTGCCATGTCCTCCATAATCGGCCAATGGCCAGCATGCTCCTAACCATTTCAGTACACGCACTGTGAACCTTTCCCACAGGCTCTCTACAAGAGTTTTCTCAGCTGAAATAACCTGAGCAGCATTTTAATGAAACTATTAAAAACAAACCAACCTTAGTCCCTGGAACATCAACCTTGAAAAGGCACTTAAGCCCATCACCCCAAGCAGCAAATGAGTAAGTTGGATTCTGTTTTAAGGGAAGTGGTCCTACCCAGACTGCCACTGCTCTCACAGAATGAGCATGCCAGATATAATCATGGACTGGCTTCTCAAGGGAAATCAGCTTTGCACCTCCAGCTGAATGCACAGGTGCCACAGAGGATCAGCAATGGGTTGCAGTGGAGCAGCATGGCAGCATTAAGACACCCAGCACATGGCATGCACAGCTGCTTAAACAGCTCAGCTGGGAGCAGTCAGCACAGCTGCACCACAGCCTCCCCTTGGAGGTATTCCATCCCTTTCCACTCCCTTAGAGAAACTGGGAATTGGCATTTGGTGCTACTGGCATTGGGCAGGAACCAGCATCGATTCTCTTCTTCTGCATCAAATAGTTAGTGTGGAGCAGTCTTCAGCAGACCCAGAGAAGAGAAAGGTGAATCTGTCTCCAGCAACAGGTGCCATACATGCCTTGGCTTCTGAAGTCCTCTTCAGAGCATGGCAGCTGCCAGACAGGCCAGGGACGCTGCTCCCCACCACCAGGGCCATTCTGGGGGAGAGGGCTCACTCTCCCCATGTCTGGGGCAGGACACGGAGTCACCCAGGCCCCAGTTTTATTTCACTGAGCACAAAGAGAACTGCTCTTGATGTTTGCCCTTGTGCTCTTCTAGGCTTTTCCTAAGGCTGTTTCTGCAATAAGGAGAAGCAGGAGAGCTGTGTGCCCTGAGAGGAGACAGAGTGTTAGAATAAACACCCTGGGTTATTATGTGCTGTGTGGTTTTTGTTGTTTCTTTAATTACCTCCTGTCCCACAGGTGGGCCCACGGCAGGGCGGTGGGGAGCTGGAGACCAGCAGCACTGCGAGGACTGAAGTGGGGCACCAGGAGGGGAGTCTGACATGGAGCTGTGGGCTGGATGGGGGAGCCCCGAGGAGGGGGCCGGGGGAAGAAGGGCCGGCAGTGCCTTCTGGCTCGGGACACTCAGCAGCAGCATGCCCGGCTCTGAATGAATTTCCTGGCATGCTTCAGCTCTAATTTGGGAAAGGAAAATATGGGCTGGCACACCCCCCAGAAAGGTCACCGCCTCCCACGGTGCCAGGCTGATAGCCGGGAGAGGTTTTCCAGCGCAGCCGTGCCAGCATCCCCCCAGCGCCCATCCCGGCGTGTGGGAGCGCTGGGCCGAGGCCCAGCCCGGGCAGGGCCGGGGCAGCCCCACACCGGCACAGCCCGCACAGGGCCGGGGCAGCACCAC
>NW_005054311.1:2633312-2637617 GCF_000277835.1 Geospiza fortis
AGCCCGCGCAGGGCCGGCCGGGGCACCCCCCACACCGGCACAGCCCGCGCTGCTCTTCTGAGGGGTGCCGGTGGCTGCACAGCAGGGCCGAGATGCAAATACCTCAAAACTGTCGTACTCTCTTGGGGAAAGAAAACGATAGAAAATGTTTCTGATTTTCTGAAACAAAGTCTGGTTAAAGTGCCTGTCCAGAGAGATGCGTGTGCAATACTGCTGAGGTGGGACAGCTTACAGTCAGGATCACCCAGTACATACAATCCAAGACGCTGGTTTCAGGAATTTGAAAGTTATCAGATTAACTGACCAGGGTGAAAGATTCCATAATGGATAGCTATCTCAGGGTCATTTACAGTTATGAAAACAAAAACTGGGCAAGGGAAGAACTCATCATTTCATAGAGACAAGGAATATAATAGATCATATTTTGTTTTGCCCATCATCTGACATTCTTATACAGCTTTGGCATCTGACATGCTGTAGAGTGCAGAGCTTGTAAATCTGGAGAGCAGTGCTCAATGACAGGGATGTTTCTCTTCCAGTTCCTGTGTAAAATATTTGGCCAAGCTCCATACCCTTAAAAATGCCTGTACACGTTCAGCAGCAGAGACTTCCACCCAAACTCTCCCAGACTGCATCAGGAATGGATAGGCTTCTCTCCTCGTTGCTTTCTACAAGCCAAGAATTTCTCCACTAAGGAAGCAAGAATATTCCAGTCTTGGTTGCTAAAGCTTACAATTATTCTGATTTCCCAAACTAAGAGCAAGATGCTGTATTTCCAGGACTCCAAAATTTCTGCTGCCTGTGCCCAGACATGAAAACAAGATCCAAACAATGAGGGCTGAGGGCCAGCTGGACAGATCAGCAAAAGACAATAGCAGATGAGGGTAGATTGGTGAAACTATACAAACAAATAGTAACAATGAAAAAGGAGCCTGTGCCAAAAAGTGGTTAGAGACTCAGTATCTGTGACTAATGGGGTATTTGTTCAGCTATGGAACACCCACCTAACACCAAATCCCACAACCCTGCAGCAAATCAAGGAAATTGCAAATCTTGTCTCATTTGCACATGTTACAAAGCTAGCAAATAATAACAGGAAGTACATTCTTCAAGGAGGAAAACCGAAATGCACACTGTTTTCCTTTCCTTTGCCTCCTTGCCTGAGACAAACCTGAAATCAGCACATCACTGAAATAGCCATCACTGCAGTGGACTTACTGGTTGGATTTGGAACTGCAGCAACAATGTCCTTGGTTTCAGGAGCAAGGGCACCATAATTGGTGTGGTGGTGGTGATGCCGGTGGTGGTGGTGGTGCCTTGCAGCCATTTTTGTGGTGTATGGAGTTCCACCATTCTCCTCAATGTTGAACGGGTGCAGATCGCTGTTGTTCAATGGATAGCTGCAAAATAAATCCAGTTCAAATTAGAGCAGTAAACAGTAGCACCAATTGTACTTTTGGAGAGACAGAGTGAAAACTTTCTTGGGAAAAATTGCACAGCATTTTTGTAAATAAAATATTTTTTTATCCCAAATCTTCACAGTTTTCTATCTCCACAAGATTTATGTGATGAGAAAAAAGGATGCCTCTGCTTGTTTGTATGACTTTAAGATCAGACCTATTTTTGATTTTACACAGTACACAATCTCTGCTAGAATCTTTCCTGGGATAGGAAAGCCATCAAGCAGAAAACAATAACTCTTTTAAAGTGAAATTGTCCAAAGAGCAGACCAAGGAACAGTCTCAGAGTAGGACTACATTCCTGAGAATGTTCAGCTCTCTAAATTTATGATGCAAAAATCACTATATAAAAAAATTCTGACTTAGGGAAAAGTTGGGAAGTAAAACATTTTACAGATAACAACATACAAAATAGCACTTGGTCAAAAAGGAATTGTACCGGTGCTGATATAACTAGTTTGGGTCTTGGTGGGGGGCTTTTGCATGTGTTTAGTTAGGAAATTAACTATCATCAATCTGCAATAGCTGGCAAACAGGGACACATTGACATTTTAAGTCATCATCTCTAA
Source organism: Geospiza fortis (assembly GCF_000277835.1). Taxonomy (NCBI): domain Eukaryota; kingdom Metazoa; phylum Chordata; class Aves; order Passeriformes; family Thraupidae; genus Geospiza; species Geospiza fortis. The sequence continues at coordinate 2,635,342 of NW_005054311.1, forward strand.
CTGAAAGGTGACAAATTACAGTGCTGTTTTTCTTCATTAGCTTTAACTGATACTGTTTCAGTTTATTGTTTGAAATTATGATGATTTTCTAGAAGTGATATTTTCCCTCCATTCCAGCAACCAAAAAAGATTGAGATAATCCTACATAGATATTGCAAACTGAATGTGCTTTCCTCAGAGGAGTGCTTAAAATTTTTATAAGGTTTTAACTTATTCTATAGTAGTGCATTAGACAGTAGTTCCACTAAATCAATCCATTTCAACAAAAGATGAATCCCCTGCCTATTTGGAATATGCTAAAGAAATTATATCTTCAGCTGCATTGGTTTTCAGTTTGCTTGTATTAATAACAGCAGCCAAAAAACCTGGCAACATGAAATGAAGGCAAACCAAATAATTAAAGGAACAATGAATAAATTATACCTAAGATACTTGTTACATATGTTTTCTGCACATTACTCAGTGATTCAAAGCAAAATTACCCGGTCATCTGGTAAATAAACACATCTGTATCATTTCCAAAGTTCTGCTGAAACACGCAGCTTGGTACATCATTAATAACTACTGTCTTCTTAGTAACAACTTCAGACAACATGAGGTTTCTGACTGGGTACTAATTGAAAAATACTTTTATGCTGGTTACTTTTTGAAAGCAAGAGGCGGAGAGGGGAATGTTGTGTATATTAATCTTGGCAGGTTCTCAGCATGAAGCAACCACTGCCAATAAAGGCAGTTCTGATAGCTTTTTGCCTTAAGGAAACAATAGAAATAGGTGTCTGATACACAGGGAACAGCTTTTGTGAGCTCAAATAATGCAGGACTGGTCTGTCTTTTCAAACTGCACTATATCTTTACTGCTATAATCAAATCAAGCAAGTGCCTACAGGGGGAAAATGGTACAGGCTAATGAGATTGCACACTAATTGTAGCAGCTCTCCTGCGCTTTCCCTTCAAGGGCCTTGGATTGGCCTGATATTTTTTGACTGAGAGGATAGGTGGTTTTGTTCACATGGTTAAAACCCTGCTGGGAAATGATTTTGGGGATGGAGCCTCAACACATTTTTTTTTTTTTCTATCTGATTCAATTTTTTTCAAGACACAAAACCCTACATGTTGGGAGTTTCATTTCACCCACTGGTTTAGCAGATTTTCAGTTGGTCTTTTCAAAATTAATCACACCAAATCCTTACACTGACTCCTCATACTGCTATGGTCCCAAGGTATCTTCTATGCTGAAATGAGAAGGAGCTGAGAACTGAGTGAGCCAACTGAATTGACCTCTGGCACGAGGGCAAATGTGCACCAAATCCTCTAGATGTATTTCTTGAGTCCAGAGAGGAGAGTAACATGTAAAATGTAAAATGCAGGGAGAGCATTACATCAAAGAAGTAAAAAGCTAGCCCACCAAAGCTGATGTTCAGCTATGCACTGAAATCCTTGAGGACAGCAGGCCACAAAGCTGCAGACAGGGTGTCACTACCCAGGCAGCGCTCTCTGATGTGAAATCCCACGTTCAAACTGCCGGCCTTGTAAAAGCATGTGGTCACCTGCACTCTTCCAGGGCTGGCAGCAACTGACAGATGGCAAGGCAAGCTTATCTCAGGGTCAGCCAACTCTTGCATGTTCAATGCATATGAGGTTGGGCATTGGCACAGATACCCTCACTACCAAGGAGTTACTGGACAATCAGAAACAACAGGCCTTGCAGAAGCCTCAGAGCCTGCCAACTGGAAAAACTGACAGTACCCAAACAAAAATATCATAAGTAGTCCATATCCCTTTTCTATGTACTCTCCCATATATATTTTAGGGGGATATTAGGTATCTTACTGTAGTTTCTATAAGGTGACATCATTATTATTATTATCTCATATAATGTTTTTCACTTTTCTGTTCTTCCACTGTCTTAAATATAGAGACTTGACACTTTTCCACTCAATGCATCCTTTTGTTGCTAACTTTGCTTTCTATTGCTTGCTTCTTTCTGGCTTACCTGAATAGAAAACATGCTCATGTATCCTTCTCAATCTATTGATGTAAATAAATCGCTACTTTCAGTGAACCAATTTTTTAACCATATGCTAAAGTGTTTATAGTCCTGACCTCCAGGAATTTATACTTGCTCCCTAGACATTAACTAATGCTCTCAGACTATGGGCATTATCTGGACAGGTAGTAGTTTTCATCCTTTCTCTTGCACCTGTCTTCTGGCCATCCTAGTATGCCAATGCCACACCTTTGGTTTACTTTTTAAACATCATTCAGTTTTCCTGCAG
>NW_005054311.1:2637627-2646766 GCF_000277835.1 Geospiza fortis
GCTCCAGCTGTTTCCTATACAGACAGCTCCTGTCCTTCAAGGAAAATGAGGCAGAGCCCTACAGGCAAGTGTGCAAAAGAAGCAAACATTTCTTTCTTTTTTGTCCCTCAGTCAGGAAAAAGCATTCCTGAGGATTCAGTTTCTGCAGGCTGAACCTTCAAAAAGGCCACTCAGTGTTCACAAGAAGGTTAGTGCTGCCTTAAGCCTCAAATTCACATTAATTACTTCCTTCTGATGAAAAAGGCAGCACATTGAGGAACAAGGCAAATAACACATACCTACTAACTTCCTTTTCTATTTTACAGTTTTCATTTACATTACTAGTCCTCTGTCTCAGTTTTACGCTCCTGACACTTTACCCAAAAAGCTGTTTTCAGTTGACATTCTTAGATTTCATGTGCTGCAGTCACCTACTGCTTTACCAAACTATATCTCTAGTATAGAATCCACACACACAACAGTGTTAAGAGAACATAGGAAAATAAGGAACAGAAAAGTTTTTGAAGCCCTTCAAAACCAAAGTATGTGGGCCTGTGTTACCTGAACTGAACCTCCAACACCTTCACTAGCAGAGACTCCATGACCCTCCTGTGCAATCAATTTCAGTGTCTCAGCATGTCTACATTTATTTCTTTGTTTATTCTGTCTCCTTTACTGCAATTTAAGCCACTATTTTATCTCCCATCCATGACAGACACAGTAAGAAGGTTATTTCTTGCCACAGAAGCCTGTGTTTTTGAAAATGGCCCTTTACACCTCCCCTCATCCCCTCAGGATCTTTAGAGCTCTGAATTCCTCAGTTGCCCCTCACAGGTTGCACATTCCATACAGCTCTAAGACATCTTGCCATCCCTGTCCACCCAGCTGCCCCCTGCTCTGCTTCCAACATGTGGTGCTAAGAACTGGACACCCCATTCCAGCTGAGGCCTTGCAAACATGTTTCAAAGAGGAAGAGTTGCTTCCCATGTCCTACAGGATCTATTTCTGTTTATAAACTGGAACATGACATTTTTTTATATAGTCAGGAATTGTTGACTCATGTTTAACATATGAGGTTCAAGAATATCAGATCCTTTCCTAAACTGGTCAGGTTTCCAGCCCCAAAACCTCAGCTGTTACACATTACTACTACCTGAGAGCACAAACATTCCTCCTGAGCTGTGCCCTAATCCTTCTGATGTGCTGAGATCAATACCTGATCAGGACTTTTCTCTCATCCATGACAGGCCCGGTATGCAAGGACTCCCATTTTGGTGTAACCCATGAGTGACAAGGGGTTTTTTAAAAAAAACGTAATTGCCTTTCCATGCCATCCTCCCAGCTACCAGCCTCAGTCTCCTCTAGAACATTGCTGTGTAGCCCTGCAGAAACATCTTGCACCTGTGTTCCAGAGCAGATGCTTACTCCTGCACCCTGCCCATGCCCCTCTTTCCCCACTCTTCCTCTAGCCATCTTCCACCTGTCTGAAGTTGCACTTGGAGAGCAAATGGTGGGGCTTTCTTCTCTCCTCTCCATAGGTAGGCTGGAAGGGCAAGAGCAGTAAGCAGGCTCAAATTATCGTGCCTTGTGGATGGCTCTAAGAGTTTAGACCTTCCCTACCACAGCTGAACAGTGGTTTGAGAAAATCTCAGGCTTCTAGGTCTGGTTGTGATAAATAACCTTTAACGATTACTGCACCCATCTCTATTTGCTTTGCACATTCCTCCTGCACCAAACCACTGCAATTTCCCAGTATTTAAAAATCCTCAAACTTTCCACAAACATCTTCAGAACTGCTCTCAGTCCTCCCCCATCTGTAGCTTGGAGCAAGCCTGGTGGTGATTTGCACAGGTTTTGGCAGCAAAAATTCACACTGCTGGTGTTGTACTGAATGTGCTGGGAGATGTATCACCCATCGCCGTATCATTACAATACCTTCTCCAACATCAAAATGGGCTTTAGATGTGCTCCCAAATGGCAGCCAGGGGAAGTGTTGCAGTGCCTGTTAACATATATGTGTATTAATGTGTATGTAATGAAAGCAGCCACTGCGTGTGAAACTTCAGTGTGGCAGCCAGGGGGAGGAAACTTAACAGCTATGTGGAGCCAAACATTCATTTTTGGGTTTAGTATCTCCCTTTACTGGGGTGAAGGAAGGTAAACTCTTGGTTAATTGCCTGCCCATGCTTCAAAAGCAGTTAAAAAACCCCAACCAAATAAACTACAATGAACTTTTAGCTAAACTTCCTTTAATCATGCTTGGAGTCTCGCATACCACTTGTTTTGCTAAAGCATGGCAAGTGGCACAGAGAGAGAAGGAATTTTGCATTCTCTGAAAATGTCCCTGTGGAGAGGAAAGAAGAGGAAATGAGGAGATAGGAAGAAGCCGTGCGAATATCACTTAATAGCCAGGGCTATTGGACTGAAGCAAAAGACTTGACCCAGCATTACATGAGAAGGGAACACAGACCACAGCAGGATGACTGCAATAACAGGAGAGAGAGTGAACTTTCATTTTGCAGCCAAGGACTGGGACATATAAAAGCAATGAGTATTCCTAAGTAAAGGAAAACTGAGATCACTAAAACCAAGCCTTATGTTGTTTATTCTTCCTGCACCATGTAACCAAGATGTCTTTGCTGGCCAGAATTGGTTTCCTGAGCTGTGTGAAGTGTAACTAAAGCTAACATTGTGGTTACACTTCCATGCTCTGCTCTGACACCAGAACAACTCGCCCATTTTCTTCCTTCAGGGAAGGCATGGAAAATTGCGTTGCAGATTTCTTTCCCTGCTGCCAGGGGTGATCCACAGTCCTCATCCAATCCTAGGGACACCTCAGAAAGCAGAGCAGGCAGCCAGCAGCCTGCTCCCAGACAACCTTGAAATTAAAGAGAAAATTATAATAGGGAAAAAATATATTAATAAATGGTGACAGAAGACTGCTGTAGGACACAAGATGCTGAACTAAGTTTTGAAGCAAGACTAATCTGGAATTCTTCACCAGAATAAAGCCCACAGCAAAGTATGTTCTAATAAAATACTAAGGAACAAATCTTGACTCAATAAAGACATTGTCCTCATAGATTTCACCTTATCTGCATAAAGATCATTAAAAAAATACAGTCTTGCAAAACTGTCATGCAAAATATGCCCACTGGCAAACTAAGTGTGCTTTTCTTCATTTACAAAGGCTTTTAATTAACACTAACAATAGCTAATGATATTTAATCACCTGTCAAAAAAAAATTCATTGTCATAGATGTCCTTGTAGCTGAGAAAACTCTGAAAAGCAGACATAAAATTTTCTAAGACCAACAAGATCCTCCCTCAAGTCTGCTGCCTTCCCCTTTCAGACAGAGGCAAAGGCAATTTCCTTGTCCAGGAAATAAAACAACTTGGGGTGGCTAATCCAAGCATCCAGCTCAGGTTAAAACAGGAGCAAAGCCAAGCAAAGAGCTGTGGCGTCTGACGTAGCCTGCAGCTGATCTCAGATTGCTAGCCATGGTGCAGCTTTTCCCACCACTTAACTCATTAAATAACTCAGGTCCTGTGAGCTAAACACATCCCTGTCTCATCTCCACTGTGCTCAGTATCACACTGCTGCCATAGGGTGCAGAGAGAGGCAGGCATAGACCTGACGCTTAGCTAAGAGAGGAGAACACGAGAAATCACAGGATGCAACAGAAGTTGCTGGACATTAAGGTTAAGGCAGCAGCAGCCAAAAAATGCTATAGAGCATGCCCAGAAGGATTGCTGGAATTCACAGGTACTTATGGTAGGGATACATGAGCAATGGCCAAACATCACAGAGCTCTGAAGGAGGAGTATCAGGGTCTCTTGGGTGAGAAAAACCATGCAAGGCCAGCACTGGCTAAGAAACTCTATCAGTAACACTGTGTAAGGTCCAAGCTACTGTGGAAGCCTTGGGACATTTGAGTATGGACTTAGCAAAACCAGAAGCAATGCAAGGAAAAAGCAGAGGTACCTCCAAGGAGACAAGGGAAAAGAAAGAGGTAGATTCATGAGCAGGATGAATTTCATTCAGGATGCATGGGAGAAAAGTGGCCAGCCGCATGTGTAAGCAATCTGCTGCTCAGTCAGCTTGGCTGGTCAAGCTCTGATCACCACAGTCCAGGGCATCTTCTCAACTGCAGTCCTATTTTCTGTTTGCATCGAGGATGGACTCTCTGTGCTGCCGCACATTTGGGAGCTGCTGTTTGTGTATGCAGGTGCTGCTCAAGGTACTGCCCTTCTCCTCCTCTGCTCCTCAGCAAGGCTGGCTGAGCGGGTGCTCAGTGAGCATTTACATCTCTGGAAGGAATGCTCAGCATCTTATCCTGGGCTGTGAAGCCAGGAACTACAGCAGCCTTGCATCTGGCAGATTAGAAAGGTGTAATCCCTTTAGCCTTGAAGCCAATCCACTGGATTTATCTTCCCTTAACAATATGTTCCCATCTTACAAAATCTCCTTTCTGTCTCCATCCTTACTAAGCTGAAATTCCTTGGGAAAAAAAACTTGTTTTAAAAGAAATTAACCAAACTGTTTAATTTTCATGCTTCTAAATTATTCTGATTCTGAACTGTGCTAACGCTTTACAAAAAATATGCTGTCTTGTGAATTTTCAGTAATTTGCCATAACTTTACAGTCCAGCATGAACACGACCGACTCCATTGCCACACAAATGACTTCTTTTTAGGTTATAGATTTTGCCCTTTTTAAAACACAATATTAACAGGTAAAAGTAGTACAAAATCAATCACAGCACAGCAAGACTTCTCTTAATTACACACTTGCAACCTCTGCCCTATCTCTGGGCAGGTTCTCACTTCAATACTTGGGCAACTCATCTGACTTAGAGCAGGAAACTGTTCATTTTACCTTTAAAGCCATTTTCACGGTTGTTTTTTTTAGTCAGAAATAGAGAATGAGACACGAACATTAAATGCAACCATTGAAACTGAAAATGAGTAATAACAAACAAAGGCCTCCTGGGCTCAAAATTTTGATACAGAAGCAGCATCCAATTTTACATTCAAGTTCCTTGAAGTTTGCTTCAAATCAGCCTTACTACTGATTCAGAAAGCCCCAGGTACTGAAGACACAGATGCTGAAATCACAAAGCTCCCTTGCTGCTTTCATTCCTCTTCACCACTCTCAGAGTTTCTAGCACAATCCATTGCTTTTCATGTTCTAGTTCCTTTCTTTTGCACATAACATAGTAAAACTCTGCTTCTCCTAAACCCTCTACTTGAGCTTTTTTTTTTGCCTGACCCATTTTTTCCTGAGCTCTTCCTTCCTGTTTGACTCCTATATTCCTACTGATGGGAAAGACTCGGCTTGGAGGCACCATGATGCTGGCTCTGCTGCTTGCCAGCAAGGCCTTAATATTCAGGCCCTTGGCCCCTGGAGATGAAAGGAAACAGCCACTCTGACATCTGTTTAGGTACTGAGTCCATTACTGTGCAATTACACAATTTAGAGAGCACTGGAGATTGACTAATGATTTGTATTTCTACTTCTCTAAGGAAGACAAAATTGCAGAAATTGGTAATGGCAGGTAAGCTACTGTCATTAGAACTCCAGCACAGAGTGTTATGGGTTTAGGGAGGAAAAAGTAACTTATAAATAATTAGCTTCTTATCCGGAGTTTAATTGCATTAGATCAGTACTTCCTATTTCTAATTAGGTGTGGCTAATTCTTTCATTTTTGTTGTGACTCAGAAAGTAGATGTTTTTCATTGCCTCAGTTAAAAAAAAGAAATAGTGTTTTTTATAATCCATCAACATAAGACATTGGGTAAGCCAGCAGCTAGAGGTTTTCCAAACTGTTCTTGTATGAAATATTTGTTCTTGTGTAATCCAAAACATCATTTGTGTGATGCAGATTTTGCTGTTTGATAGTTTTAAAGGTCATGCTACTACTGCTATGAAAGGAAAATGAAGAGGAAAAGGAAGAGGAAAAGAAAGAGAAAGATGAAAATGGAAAAGAAAAAAAAATCAAGCACACTAAAAAGATAGTACATTCATGGTGGAAATATAATTGTGGTGGCAATTTGAAAACAGAACCCGAGGGGCACTTCCACTGGTTCCCATAGCCACAGCTCAACATCTATCTTAATTTTAAATTTGCAGATTCCTCAGTTCTGAGAGGGCGTGATGATTAAGGCAGTCATCATAAATGCTTCTTCTGCTAGTGACAAACTAGATTGCTTCTGAACAGATACAGGCATCAGATCATAGAAGATAAGGTGCCACCAAACCCAAAGGAGTATCCCACAGCCATTAGAAAGCTGCTATGCAAAATAACACAAAACAAAGAAGTAACATTGGGTCAGGCTGTGGAACTACTTATCTCCACTAACCTGTGTGCCAAGTCTGCCAAGATTCTAACTAAAGGGGGAAAAATCATCTTTAGAAAAGCTGGATGGATAAGAAAGGTTTTTGGTTTTTTAAAAAATCTCTTCTTCCTGTTCAAAACTGAAAGTATATTACATGCATAAATTAAAAGCAATATGCAAGTTGTTACAGACATGCTTGTACCTTCCATAGCAAGCTACTCATATCTGCAGGGGACAGCGCACAGGGAGGCCTGACACGTGAACTTCACCATTAAATTCAGATTAACACTTGTGAAATCAGCTCTGTGAAAGTAAGTTGTTTTCCTTTAAAGCACAGTCATGAAGCAGTCATTAGTAAGTTCTTGAGAACAGCATTTACTCTGTAGCTTTATTACTGGAAATGATTCATACCAATGGAAGAACTCCAACTGAATTATCTGTTGGGGTTTTTTTGAGGTTTTTTTGTTTGTTGTGGTTTCTTTTGGTGATGCAGTGGCAACAAGAGCAACAGCACATACACTGAGAAAGGGAAACTCTTTGGCCAGTCACTTCAAGGTATGAGAAGTGGTAGAAAGCAAGGAAAGCCAAACAACACCTTCATGATCACCACACGCTGCTTTGCCATGTACTGCAGGAGGTAGACAGAAAAGTGTGGCCAACCTCTTTACATGTTTTTTTCTGATCTGATTTGACTAGGACTGTTTTTTTCCAAAAGCTGCATCCTTCTATGTGCCTGCTGGAAGGAAAACTGATTTTCCTGCAGGCTCTTCAACACTAAAATTTGGGAGCAGCATAAGAGCATTGTGATTTTCTAAGCATGTTGCAGTTTGGCTGTAACATAGGAAAACAAGTATTTATTCTGAAACAGTTCAAAATCTCCATCCTCACAATGTAGCAAAAGCTTGGTTAGGGTGCATATTGTTAGTTCAAGCTGGCTCTCAAGGTTCACATGAAACTTCTGTCTTAACAAAAGAAGCCAGGGTCCTGGTGGATCAGTGCCCTTTCAAAGCACAACACAGAGTCTGAGGTCAATTAAAAAAATTACATTTCCTAATTTATGTCCATTAATGCTGGTCTATAGCAGCTCTGGCACCAGCAGTCTCTTTAGCTACCATTAGCAATGCTGCAATGACAGCATTTGCCCTACAAGTCTGTTTTCCTTGGTTCTCTGTTGCAGAGTAATAGGAAAACCTCTCATTACGAACATTCTTTCCAGGGAACTGGAGTGTCAGGTTAGATGGATGTCCATCAAAACTTCTGTCCTTTGAAATAGGTAGAAGCCTGCCTGCTTGATACACAAACTGAAAATATTTCTCCTCTCAAAAGAGATGATTGCAGTGCTGAACTGTCTCCTCTCTCTGAGAGAGCCCCATCTCGCCAACTCTGATGCCTGAGAAGCAGGTGATATACTCGGTGATATACTCGGTTTCATTTTTCCCCTGCTGCCTTTGATGTTCCCCAGCTCACTCCTTGCCTGCACCTAAAGTTCCATTTTCAAAATTACTTGCAAGCTCTGCCACTCTTTCTCTTGCAAGCTGAAAAGACATCTTCTGCAGTGCTGATTAGAGGAACAGAAAATCACATTTTGCATCACCAGGCCATAATATATGCCTTGTTGCCATCCACAATGTGAGAAAACAATCCTCCTCTTGGTCAGTTTGCCCATGGGTTCAATGATAACAGGGTCCAGAAGGACTTATTCTTTCCTTTAAGTATGCAAATCCCTGGTTGCCAGCTTTAGAAATGCATTATAAAACCTGATCCCTTTGTTCACTTTGCCTGTGACTCACATCAACTAGAGAAAAATAGCTGAAAATGAAAGTTTGATGAAAAAGCCCACACTAAAACAATATATTCAAAGTGCCAACAGTTTCAGTATTGTATTTCAGGTATCATATTTCAGTATTCAATATTAGTCATTAGTTTGCATGCCAGGGCCTGGCTGGGCCTGAAAAGCGATATATTTCAGCTTGTGTTGCAGATGTGGTGTCACAGAGTCATCAGCTTTTCAATTCCCCCAGCAGTTCCTGGGGGAGAGGACATGGGATTATGGTTATTACAAGGCCAATCCCTCTGCAAATCCAAATACACTGAATGTAGAGCCAGGCCTGAGCCCTGCTAGGGAAGATCTGGTTTCCAGCTTTATTAAGCACAAGAGGAAGGTGTGCAGAGAGATGATCAAAAGATACCCTCAGCCAGGTTGTATCAATTCTCCAGCACACGGAAGAAGCAAGTCCATGTTGCACTTTGGATCAGTGCAATTTCTGCAAGACCTATTGCTATACTCAGACTTCCCCTCCATCCCCTCCCAAACTGATCCAAGGGTAGTGTTTATCACCTGTAATCAAATTACAGAAGTTTCTAAGTACATGCTGGATTTGTAAAAAGAAGGTTTCAGACAACAAACACACTTCAGAACAGGGTGGAGAAAGTTTGCACATGCAGTTCAATGGGAACCCCTGAGAACACGTTTCATTTGGATTAAGGTGTTATCTCCTTTTAGCAATCCTCAAGGTTCAAAAAAAAAAACCCAACAAACTTTCCTGTGTATATTTAAAACACATTTAAAATGTGTTGACTTAGAATGACTGTGTAATATGCTTTTTGGTAAAAACTGTGCAGCATTTTCTCATGAGGAACTCCTAGGTAAAGTAATTCAGTCATTCAGTGTATAAACACTCACATAGCAGGGCCATCAAGGTCCTATATTGAGTTTGTGCCTATAAACTACCAGAGGATTCCTGAAGCAGCACAAAATTAAGATGTAGTATTGATTTTTTTGGACAGAACTTTTCTAATATTTTAAATAAAAATTCCTGC
>NW_005054311.1:2646806-2648651 GCF_000277835.1 Geospiza fortis
CTTCTCTCTCCCCTCTCTACATGTAATCTGGTTTCAGCTGCAGTATTTTGTGTTGCTTCAACCAAAAAATTGTAATCTTAGCATCACAAGACCTCTATGACTTGTTAAAAACAAACTGTTGTGAGTTACGACTGTGCTAATTTTAGGAAAAAATACCAATGTGCTTTTTAATATTTAAAGCAACTCTTTTCTACTACCCTGTTCAGATAGATACCACCCATATCTACCTTTGTTCAGGTGGTGTAAGCTGCACAGGTGAGAGCAGTACTGGGCTCAGAGAGGAATCAGGCAGATATGCTCCCTCTTCCCAACTGCATCCTAGCCCATTTGCTACAGGAAGCCAACTATGGCTAGAGGAAGGAAGGACAGAGACACTGATCTCTTCTTACCTAGCTGATGGCTCCGGGACTTGGCTGAGGTTTCTGCAGGCAGCAGGGAGGGTGAGGGATGAACAAGTGAAAAGGGAGTGCAGAATGTGTGGGCTCCTTCTCCAGAGGAGCAGAATGACAAGTGCTTCCCTTGAGGTTACACACACAAACTGCAGAGCACACAAGGCCCTCAGGTTGTTCTTCCCCAATGCGCCTGAGGCTTTTTAACACTTACAGGATCAGCTGGGCCTTGAGCTGTCTTTTCTTGCAGTCTGTCAGGGAATGGATCCCTTGCTCAGTGCACCTTCAGCAACAAACCAAACCACACACAGCAACACAGGATGAGGTGGAAGACTGGCAACAGAGCACATGGAAGCTGACAAGGTTATATGACAAGAATGACACTGTATTATGAATGTAGGTGTGTAAAGAATAAAGCACCATTGCCTCACACTTTAATGTGAGTTTTCAAAAAACCCTCCTCCAGAGTGCTTTCAGAGCAGCAGCTAAACTAGACTTTTGTTCCAGTGGCTCCAACAAAGTTTCTCCTTATTACTTTCTTAAACAAAATGCTGCTGAACTAGAGGAAGATTAGTCTGGGGAAACCAAAGTCAGCCTCTGTGATTACACACCTTAGGCTTACTCTGGCATTTTCACATCTCAGTGCACAATTGCTTTATTGTCTTGCTCTCTACAGATTGTACTGGAAACATTGATCCACCACAGCATTAGTAACTACAGGGGAAATCAGGTACAAGCATATCTACCCACCCACCCCCAAAATCTTTCAAAAATAAATAATGCATCATAACCAGATCAACAAGATTGACATTTTTTATTTGTACTTAGCACATACAGGAAAGATCAAAACAAATAATAAAAGATAACATTTGTAAACAAATGTATTTCACAAAAAGTTATAAACTATCAAATTTCCTCTGAAAAAATTCATTATAGCCATTTATAAATGTGTATTTATCAAAATCAAGTTAAAAACTACTTCATTTTGAAAACATCCCAAATGAAGATTCATTCATTCCAACAACTTCAGAGAGACCACAGATGTAAGGCCTAGCTAAAACAAATGCACGAGTGAAGATGGCACTGTGATTTTTGGTTTAAAGATAACAAAAAAGTCTGCAAGTGATCAAAATACCAGCCAGTCCAATTCAAAGTCCTAGGTCGGCAAAATGTACATTCAACTTCACAAATGTCTAACTTTAAAAAAATAGAGCTATTCCACTGGAATGTCCTCATTTTTTAATGTACTGATCATATGTTGTGTTTTTGAGCCCACTCAGAGAAAAGTTATCAGTAGGTAGTTTCATGTAATTAAAAGTTCACTTCCATAATCACATTAAAAATAAGATGACAGCAGCACCCTTTTAGCAAGGACTAATTTTTAACATTCTTGCCTTTATAGCAGCAGGTATGGTTTTGGGGAATGCTATCAATATAAGAAGTAAAAAAAAAAAAA
>NW_005054311.1:2648661-2658119 GCF_000277835.1 Geospiza fortis
ACTTGTTTTCAGAGTTAGGTAAGCACCTCTACTTTCTTCTGCAGAACACCAAAACTAGAAACAAATAACATCCAAACCTATGACTGCCCTAGTAGGCTCCCTTTGTTGGTGGCCCACAAGCCAATTTGATTGCCAGAATGAATTATTTTCCTTCCTCCAATTTGCATGCCACTAAAAAACAAGGTTCTCAATCTATTTGACTCAAAAGACACAAGGTAATAAAAATAACTAAGGCACAAATGTCTGATCTTCAACAGCAGGCAGAGGGTCACAGATTTGAAACTAGGGTAGAATGAAAACCCCCAGAAATATTTCTGGTCTCAGGGCACTGAAAATTCTTACCAGAATTCAAAAGAGGTTTTTCAAGATTTTTTTTTTCAACAAAGATATGGAAAACACTTTTCCCAAGAATGTCCACAAACACTAAACAAGGATGGATGTACATACAAAGACAAACACTTTATGCACAATACACTTTGAACATACTGCAGACAGACAAGGACCATGGAATGCAATGATGTCTAAGGTGGCAGATGAAATGAAGATGGCTCTTTTTCAGAGAGTCGTCATGAGTTTATCTTGGTACACCATGCTTTGGACTCCTCCTAAATTCTTCTGGTTCTGTTCCTGGATATACCGTAAATTGCTGTCCTCTCCACTTGTTGGGGGTTTCCAATAGGGCCTGTCATCATGATAGGGTGGCCTGTACCATTTGCACAGTTATTGGTTAGTGAGGAATGGAAGTCAACTTAGGAGTGCTACACAGAAACATGAGCTCATCCTGCAAGTGCTAAGCATGCACACGGAGCTACAGCACGGCAAGGAAATGGGGACAGACCCATAGGTCTGATGCTGAAGCTGCTGAAGCAACTAGGAATCTTCTAGCTGATTTCAAAAGGCTTTCAACCAAAGCTCAATCATTAAAACCCTCTCTGTTTGCAATGTTACAGACAAGCATAGTGCATCAATGCTCCGGAATTCCAAAGGGGGTGGGGAAGGAGGGGGAGGCTACAGGAAAACTAAATTTGTGCAACAAACAAGTAAAATAAAACATATCATGCAAAATGCTGAGCTCATGACAGTACATCCTTGAAGTGCAAAGGGTTAAGAAAGGCAATCCTATTATGAATGAAAATAGCTCTGTAGTTCTTGCCATTCTTTTGGCACTGGTGCAGCTAATTAACACTAAAGCAGCCTGTAATTTATGGAGTTGCATTTTCTTAAGAACACCCCCAGTCTACAGTTAGTACAGGTAATTCTTTGAGACTCGCAGAAGTACTACAAGGAAAATATCTTTTTCCTTATTTGTTCATTACTTATTGCTGCTTAGAGATACTAACTTCAGCCATTCCTACAGTGTCCCCTGAATCATTGCAGCGGAGTGGGGAATAAATAAAACAACGATTTTGAACACTATGTAGGAAACCACAACATTTAACATTACCTTATTACCAAATTGAAGCTGCAATTATTATATATACGGTAGAAATTCTTTTCTGTGAGGGTGGTGAGGCACTGAAACAGGTTGCACAGAGAAGCTGTGGATGCTCCATTCCTGGAAGTGTTCAAAGCCAGGTTGGATGGGGCTTTGGGCCACCCGGTCTAGTGGAAGGTGGCCCTGGCCATGGAGGGGTTGGAACCGGATGATCTTTAAGGTCTCTTCCAACCCAAGACATTCTATGATTCTGGTAAGTGTTTTTATAGTAGCAGAAACACAGGCAAGGTTTAGATTTTATCTTTTTTTAGATATATTCTAAAGTTATATAATGACAGATGTTAATTGGATTTTTTTTTCCCAGAAGGTTAAATATAAAGCTAACTGCAAACAATTTCACTGAAAGAATCTGCAAACAATTTCAGTGAAAGAATTTTACTAAGAAAACTGAGACACAATTCCACATACTATTTCACAAGTTATTCAACAAAAGCTCCATATAGAACATGTATTACACAGGTCATTTCATTTCAGCCCATGCCTATTCCAAACTCTCATGCACAGCAGAAGGAATTTTATGCATCTGTAGTTGTGATCTCAAGTTTGCATTCAAACGGAATAAGCTTTTTCAAATCAAGCTGTCCAAGATTTTAATTTTCCAATTATTTCACTTCGACTCCAAGTTAGAATAACTTGAAATTTCCACTTTAACCACGCATTTAAATGTTTCTACCTGAATGGGACAAAAAATTCTGAGCACCTTTTCTACCAAGCTTCTATGACTGAGCTTTTAAGTATGGGTTGGTTTTTTTTCAGCCTTACAAGCCTTGCTATAAAAAAGCCATTGTTCATATTTCACTGACCTTAGTCTTTGCCCAGGCAGTGGAGGGGCTGAAGGGGGAGGTTGTCTACACACACTACAATACATTATTGTGCTTATTTCAATATCACTCTGCTCCAGGGTGAACTATTTGGCTTTAAAATGTCATGGACTGGTATCGTAAGTGATGAAATCTTTAGAAAAATTTCAGCAAAACCTCAATTGATTTATAAAATCATTAGGTTCTCTTGGCAGCCACTCTTCCATAATGTGAAACTGTACATTTTAAAGAGCTCATAATAAACTGGATAAAAAAACCCTAAAACCAGGAAGACTCCTGAGCCTGAAATACAGGCAAAGTTCATTACACAACTTCAAGTCTCCTGTTTCTAACACAAATTTAGTATCTGCTTTACTGCTGAGCACTAGGAATTTTGAGATGACAATGCCTGTCTGCTTCTCTGCCTATTATTTCTAATCATGTACTTGCCCTTTTCCTGCATTCTCAGACTCAACTCACACCAAATTGTCTTTTCATCCATTTTAAACTTGGCCTCATCCCCAGAGCCTGCCCACACTAAAACCAAAGTCTACCTGTTGTGATGTAAGAATATAAATGTTAGATAAGGAGAAACAAAAATTAGGGTATTGGTATTTTTCACTGAAGACAGTAATTATTTGTCTAAAAACCTGAGTCATCTGAAAAGGTTACTTTTTATTAGGATAAAGAAGTGGCTGGTTTTTATCATGTGTACACATATCCACCAGCAGGTGCATGCCTTCACTGTGCATTCCATCAAGTGGGTTTTAATTGGACTGAATTTCTTCCAAAATTTCTTTTCATTCAATGTCTCTCATCACTAGCTACAAAGAAAAAAGTATGCGAGAAGATAGTGCAACAGCACATGCAGGAATGTTTTTGTGAAATGGTTCTCAAAAACTCAGTGCTATAATTTTACTCATTATCTCTAATGTTCTTGATAAATTGCTCCATGCACTTGTCATTTTTTCATATACATTTCTGCAAAAGATGAAAACAGTGCTCCACTGCAAGAATATAATTATTAATAACTTAACTTTACACTAAAATGAGTTTCTCCTCTGACTTAGGAAATTAAATACAAACAAATACTGACTGATTTGCAATTAAGCTACAGAGCAGCTCCCTATCCAACATATTCCCTACAGGAGATCACTAACATTCTATTTTGAATTAGAAATAAACTAGAAAAAGAAATTGATATTCCAAAGCAGAGCTTAGAAATTATTTAATACTGTCTCTATATCCCATACTTCTAACTTTTGCTTTTCATGTGCAGAGAACTGCCCAAAAGGGCCACCAAAGCTTCATACCGAGTAACATAAAGAAAGAAGTAATCATCTTTTCTTCACAAAGGGAAGATTGCTTACCTTACATTCACAGGGGTGTGTGGATGCCAGTGTGGCTGAGCAGGATGTATATTAGGATGATACTGAGGCTGCAAATGGAAACATTGAACCTGGTTAATGAAATCATATTAAAGCTCCCAATTAACTTTTAACTTTTATTTTCCTGGTGAACCCTATAAACTCTAGTGCT
Source organism: Geospiza fortis (assembly GCF_000277835.1). Classification (NCBI taxonomy): domain Eukaryota; kingdom Metazoa; phylum Chordata; class Aves; order Passeriformes; family Thraupidae; genus Geospiza; species Geospiza fortis. Next base: position 2,652,496 of record NW_005054311.1, read on the forward strand.
TCTGACCTTCTCCCATGTCACTGAGCACATAGTGAAGCCTCTTGGTGCTGAGCCTGCTCATTAGGACACTCTCATGGGACAATGCAAAGAAAATTGCTCTCCTGTTTGACAGACAATCTGGCACATCCAGTGCTTCTCATAGAAATCACATCAAAATATGTCAACTTTAATCAAAGGTGGAGAGTAAGAAAGGTTATAAGAGCAGGCTTCAGAAGGTCTCCTGTCTTTGGTGACAGGACTTCCTTCTTATATCCACAAGATCTTGAAGAGAAACAGTAACACAAAATCACTGGTGAGAGTTTTAATAAAAAGTGTTCAGACTAAGTTCTCATGCACATACGGAGTTTGGAAGCTTGCTTTTTCTCAGTACCTACTGTCTGTCAGCAGCACAGATGAAAACCAGGTAATGTTTTCCCTGGAGTGTATTAAAAAAAACCCAACAAGCATTTGACCAGCAGGGAACTCTGTAAGTGTTGTGATGAGGGAGGTAATTGCAACTTGGAAATTGTCACGATCACCTGCTGTGAGAGGCTGCTCTAGACAAAGCTTGGTCACAGAGCAGTCTCCCGGGGCCCATCACATTCTCAGTCCCAAAGGCTTTAACTTGCACAGAAAGAAAAGGAAGGGAAAGAAGACGGCAAATGGAGTGTACTCAGCTTGCAGAGCATCCAAGAACACAGGGGAAAAAAGAGAAACCCAATATGGTGCTGTTTATTTCTGACCGATCAGAAAATTGCACCCCAGAGAAGGAAAAGGGAGCAAAACAGCTGTACACACTATAAAGAGCAAAAATATTTACCATAAAATATGGAAATGACGACATTTTCCTCTGTAACTAGTATGCTCTTACCTGGTAGTTATGGAGTTCCGGAGTATTTTTAGCACTAAGAGAGAAAAAAATTTGCTTTTATGTAATCAATACATCTACATCACAATGTTTTTTAGTTCAGGGAAGTACTACAGAGAAGTAAAATTCATATTCTTAAGGACATCATTATTTTATTCAAGATATACACCATAGCAGTTAAGACGTGAAAGAGTGGTGTAAAATTTGTTTCTTTGCTTTAGATTTAAAAAAACATGAACAAATTATGCTTGATAATGTAGCATAAGAGTAGTTAGCAAAACTGAAGTATGTTTTACTTTAGTCTGATTTCATATATAAAAATAATAAAAGAAATAGATTAAACAATGGAAGCAGACAGACCCTAAGAAGAATCTGGTGATGCATAATGAGACATGCTAAAGCAATTCATTTCACACCAGAGAATCTGTTTCCACAAATCCTAAAGCAGATATTGTCTTCAGTATCCTTTTAGCCTGAAAACAGCAACTGAGAGGTAGAAAAGAGTTGGGCAGTCACTTACCACAGTTGTGCTGCTTTCACAGGATTGTTTGCTTAAAAAGAAAACAAACACAAAATCTTAAGACAAGTGAAATATCAGCTATTTTGCAGTTCTTGTTGGCTAAAGTGAATCCTTATACAGACATATTTGCACAGAAATGTCTGAATTTCAAGTGCAGCCCTGTGCTTTCTAGTAATCCTGCACAACATCATGAAGTATGAGGCAGACAAATCTCCCTCTGGTCCTGCAAGAGTGAAAGCCCTTTAGAGATGACAGCAGACTAGCAGATTCTTGCTAAATGCCACAACAGGACTTTTGGCAGAGTATGTTCTGCACAACCAGAACACTTTTTTTCTTGTCTTACTGTAGTACCATGCCAATACCATCAAGTCCATTGGAAATCAGAAATCACCCCTTGCAGAAATTGTCACTATCTTACAGAAACCAGAGTATTCACAAAGCTGTCAATGGTCTGTGTTTTACTGCAGGGAACAATGGTGGCCAAAATAGCCCATCAGCTGGGAATCCTGGGAGGCACTGAGTAATCTTGAGGAACAAGGTCTTGGCCTCTGCTTTGGACAGGCTTGGAATGGTGAAGGTGGCAGCTGAGTAACTGGGGTGTGTCATCTCTTTTTCACGACTGTGTGCCTTTCAAGAGAATTGGAAAACTTCTCAGAGAGAAAGTGAAGATCCAACTGACTGCTGAATGCAGGAAGTTAATGACACACTGCAGAAGTCTCAAAAGTGACAGAGCTAGGAGAAAATCCAACCCTTGTGGGCTGCATTTAGGTACAGGGCTTAATGGCCAAAAGTTGCTTGAAAAGACAACAACCGACAGGGAGTTTTTGCATTAACTTAACAAACATGCTGCTGAGCTTTCTAGAAGACATTTACTTGGGTGTGAAAGAAGTTCTGACTGGCTGCAATGGACAAAGAATATAATTAAATATAAGCCACACCTTCTCTCTTCTGCCTCTTTTTCACAGACATAAGTACAGAAGCACTGACACTCAAGGCAAAACCTGCAGGTCTGTCAGATCCTGTTATGGCAAGAATTAAATTTAAAGAATTCATTCTTCCACTTAGAAAATAGCTCACACTATATAGTTGACTCTCATGTCTCACATAACAGCATCTCACAGATTTATTAGATTTGAATTTCAGTTAAACAAACTCCTTCAATGTACTAAGGAAGGAAGCAGGGGAAAGAGCTACAGCCTCTAGAAAGCATGCATGCTTGTCACCCTTTCTCCCCCCACTGTAAATGAGACAAAAATGTCCTCATAATACCACAAGGGCTGCTCATGGAACTGTGGTTTATGTTCTGGGAATGCAAATGAGTGCAAAGACATTCTAAGGGAATGCTATCGCACCCTACTGTGTACAGCAGCCTTGCTCCATACAGCAACTATATCTGCAGGCTCAAGTAATATAGAATTTGGAGAGTTATCCTGCAGTGCTCCTTCCTAGGAGGAACAAAAAGCTCAAGCTTTTTCTACACGGAACAAAAAGCTCAAGTTTTTAAGGACAAATTATAAAACCACAAGAGAAATGAATTCCTTGTCATTCCATTTAAATTCAGCACATCTCAGTTCCCAGGGCAAGCTAGTTAAGGTCAGAGTCTGGACAGGTGAATAACATGTCATTACAGTCAGAAAAGCCACCACTACATAATGAGACTGCCCAATAACACTAAAATTGTCTGGCTAGATAAGCAAGTCAGTGAGGCTTTTAGACACTGCTCCACCTCACATGACACAATCAATTCTTCAAAAAAACATTACATGCTTTGCCTTAGTGGGGTTTCTGCAACTTTTCTTTCCTCCTCAATAGAGCAACAAAAGAAACCATAGGTACCTCCTCCATAGATGGGGGTGGAAGAATTAATTGTAGATAGAGATTAAAAACAGAAGAGGGAAACAACGAACTCTGGCAAAAATATAACTCCATGCACATTCTGATTTTTTAGGTCATCTGACATATTCTTCTTTTTATAATGTGGTACAGATGTCATGATTGTAATGTGGCATTTATAGGATTTAATGGGACACCTGCACGACCAGCTCAGTGCACAGATGTCTAAAACCACTCACCCTTATAAGTGGAATGCCTCCGAGAGGGGTATCTCTTGCTGGGCCTTCTTTCAAACGTGCTAGTTCTGCGTAACCTCGTCCCATGTGTCGCTTGATATTCTGTCCTCCCACTTAAAACACAGAAACAAACAAAGTAAACTGTTGCCTTCTGCTGGAAGCTGTACCTGCTCCTTGTACAAAGATAAATATATTGCTGTTACTTCACTAAGTACCTGAATCTGAAGCGTGATCCCAGCCTTATGAAGTCGGATCTACTAGATTTACTATTTGCTGGGGCTCGCAATCTGAAGAAAGCGTGGTGCTCCACCGCACACTTCCACAAATGTTTGCACGTTTTGGCACTGTCTAACCGGAAAACAAATGTGTGCTCTTGCTCTCTGCCCTAAATGCAGAAACAAAAGCTTTGCAAGTTGGCATGCATGATATTAGTTATTGTCCTTGGTAGGAGAAACACAGCCTGGGCCAACAGTGTGCTGAGCCTCCCTTGTGTTCTTACCAGCCTGAGCACACACCACACTTTGTTGGATCAGGCTCAAGTAAGGGAAAGAAGTTACCTGTTCATCATCTTCTACAACCACGAGTGTTAGTTTGCTCTTTTTAAAGTCCATTTTTGTGATTTTAGGCCTAAACATAAGAATCAAAAAGAACAGAATTAAAATAATATTAAAATAATTTTATTTCTACAACTGTTTCACAATTGAGAGTGGTACTTCTAACCAGGCCAATCCACCTTGAGATTTAACCTTCAGATTTTAAACTTTGTAGATTCAATTATAAATTACAAAATACAGTCAAGATCCCATTATGCAAAGGAGAAAGATTTCAGCATTTTAACAAAAAGGAATACAACACAAAAGCAGATTACCAAAAGAATAAGCCTATTTTGTTGGCTCCTTCAAAGATCAATATGCCTGTTGGTGTCAGTCCAAGAGCATATTCACAACCATCTCTTCCCTGCAAGCAAGTACAGAATAAATAATCAGTCTGCCATGAGCTGTGTACATTTTAATACAGTAGTATTGCAAAATCCATAGGTCTTAAACTAAACAATAAAGTTGCCATATTTTTTTTTAACATTGCAGAGCAGAAGAACATGCAGCTGTATTGGGTGCAGAGTGGTATATTTTGGTAACGGGAGGCTTCAGGGTACCCCTTGTGGGAGGAGGCCATGTGCTGCTCAAAGTGGCTCTGAGATCCATGGAGATGGACTCACACCAACACTGCATCCAGGGCAGCCCACACCTCACCTCACCTGTTCAAGTTCCTGCCAGGGGAAGGAGACACAACAGGAAGGAACTGAAGGACACAGGAAAAGGCATAGGAAAGGGATGCTGTGGGAGCACAGAGAAGCACCCTTGGGAGGGATGCTGCAGGTGGGAATGACTTCTGAGGGACCTTGGCCCATGGGACAACCCAGACCATCACTAGGACACTCCTCAGGGACTGGCCCACACTAGGGCAGGGGACATCAAAATGATAAAATAGAACATCACATGGATCTTACCTTAACTACATGCATATCTACACCGTACATTTCTAGCCATTTAGCTTTGTTCAAGTAGCACAATTCAGCCTGCGCTGGGCTCTTTCCCCTATGAACATAAAATTCATACTTCATGGTAAAAATTTTTTATCCATTTTAAATGCTTTCAGATTCATTCCCCTAACCCTTTTCTTTGTGTCCTCAATCTTAATGACACTAAATTTTAGCTTATGTTTTTAACCCTCTTCCCTCCAAATGAAAATAAAACAGAGGACTGAAAATGCAAAAAGGTCTAAAATTGCCAATAAGGATGAATGTTCAGGTAACAAAGCATCACTGAAATGTACCATATTTATTAACAAAAGACAGGAAAAGGAGTCTGCTACCACCCTGAACACAAAATTTGTTTGAATGAAAGAAGAGAGAAAAAAAGATTTTTTTCCAACATAAACAGGAAAAAGACTTGACTCCTTCAATTATTACAAAATAATCTAAAGAAAAGCCATTAAAAAATTAAAACTCACCCCACCAACCTTTCCTAAATTACTGCCTGCAATTTCTAGGGAATGAGAGGGCTCAAAGCCTTTTTACAATACTTCTCCACTGACAAACATAACGCCCACTTCATGCCTGTTGAAAGGATTTGACTTTGGAAGAGAAGAAAACCTGTTGCTAGAGACCCCACTCCCACATAGGTACTCT
>NW_005054311.1:2658129-2729899 GCF_000277835.1 Geospiza fortis
TCTGGTTTGGTGCAAACCTGAATTCAGACACGAGCTCTGGTGTGTGCTCAGGGTGCTCACACTCTCCCAACTCAGCTGAAATCAATCAATTGAGAAATTAAAAATATAAAGATCTTGGGATGACCAGAACTATTTAATTCCATTATCCCTACAAAGACAAGGATAGTTTGCAAGTTCCTAAACATGTTGCAGAATGCTTTAAGTTAACACCCCATCCCCCCACTCCTGGCCCCAGTAAATTCAAACCAGGTTTCACAGCAGAAGTCAGATAAATGCATTTGCAGGAGCAGAGTAAGGTTGTGGTACAGAATTCTGACATTCAGGAATGTTACGACTGAACCAGCTCAACTAAAGCTGCTTCTCTGGATTTTAAAGCACTTAGAGGAAATAAAGTTTCTATTAAAAACAATCATCAATGCATCTTCTGTTTTAGAAGAGGTGACTTTGAAACTTCCTCTCATTGCATACTTTTCACTCCCTAACACTTCCCATTCTATCGCATGCTTTGTTATTTGTCCCAGGTTAGGACAAATTCAGGAGTTATGTTTCTATTCATGTCAAAACATGAAGGGAATACCTAGTCTCATTAAACCAGTGATAAAGCTGTGTGGATTTTAAAATCACAGTGGTGATGCAATATTCAGATTAATAATTTTAAGGAAAAAATGCTGAAACATTGACACAATTAAGGTGTTACTTTCTACTTATATGCTTAGGCTCTGGTGTTTTCTAGGAGCAGAACACTTTCCAACTCCACTGAGCTCAGCAGGAGATGCAAGTGCTGAGCATTTCAGTGACTGACACGCTAAAAGCCTTGTGTCTGTGACAGCTTTGCTCCTGGAGCCTCTCAGCTGTACTCAGAGGCTGCAGTGTCGCTGCCTCAGGACTGTGTGGCAAGCACCAGTGGAAAATACACTCTTCAGCAATACCATGTGTCACCTGACACATGATGAGATTCCCAACCAGGCCTTTGTCAGTCAGCATTTCTTAACTGTTTACTACTCCTACTACTACTACCAAAATAAAAATAAAATTGAAAAAGCATAGAGGAAAACTAAATCCCTTGAAGAAAACAGTTTTATTCCTTCAGGGCGCTTTTACACTTAACAGCTGCAAAAATTTCAGTCACAGCCAGACTTCAAAAATACTTAACAGGATCCATCAGTAGATAGGGAGCTACATTCAAAATGCAATCTGTTGGCTGATAACACCTACTAGGTGGTTTTGAGAACTTGAGCTTTGCTGAAACATTTAGCAGTCCTGAGGATATTAAAGAAACTGAATTCACTGGTCTTCATTTTTAATTACTGTCTTACACACTTTTTTTTCTCTCAACAGTAATCTTCCATAATGAGTTACAGTATTCTTATCTCTGTTAAAGAAAAGGACATACAGATATCTCAGCTCCATGGCTGTTTCATCAAAGCTGGAAGCCTATTTAACACACATATTATTAGAAATTACTGGCAGTCCAGTCTCCAGGATACAAGAGGAAGCCACAGCAAACACATTAGCAAGGAGGACTTCAAGGGGAGAGAAGAAGGTATGGATCTGAAGTTTGATGTGTTGCCAACCATCTAGGAAAAACATGGGTGATTTCTCTACTATTTAACTGAGAGAGGAGGTGGAGAACAAAGGCTGACTGTGCTGTAAGGAGGATGTATGGGGATGAGAAGAATCATGAGCTTGTAGGACAGAAGATACACAGAGAGGCCCAGCAGCACTCATATTTTGAGATGCAAGGGCACAGCAGAAGACCCACCTCTTCATTTTTGTCTTCATGACATGCTTTGGCTTGGCCCTTTTTTTGGGGGTGGGGTGGGCTGGAAGGTGGGGCAGGTGTATAACACATGCATATACATTATCTGCGTTCTTCAAAAAATAACCTGGGGGACATTTTCAAAAGAATGTTTCCCAGAAAGTTTTTGAAAACTCAAAAAAAAAAAAATTTCTTTTAAAATATATAGCTGATTCTTTTATACAGAGAGAAAATAGTTTCCAGTATTCCATGAAGATGTCTTCTGATTAGAACTGAAAATTGGAGATGTGAGAAAATGTTTTCCTTTTCAATATAATTAGCAGCCTCAAAAGTATATCTGGTTAAACACGAAGACCATACAACACTAATGATGCAGTTAAAAACTAACTGTAACAGTGAGAACTCAAATTTGATGACAATATTTCCACAGATTATCCCTAAATGAAGCATAATATTACCTATCTGCTTCATATGTTACCCCACACTACAAACCAATGTTACTTGCTACAGAATTTCCTTCAAGGGACTGGCAACAAATCAACAATTTATGTTTGAAAGATGATTCACAAAGAAAAAAAAACCAAACAAAAAACAAACAAACAAAAAAAACCCAAAAAAACCAAACCCTTGGAAATTGCTATTGGAAACCAAGAATTACTTGAACAGAAAAGTCCCTTGATAAAAAAGAGACATGTATGAAATTTAAAGCTTATCTGTGAAAAGACTTTTCTTTCAGAGGGCTCAGACTACCAATGCCTAAATAGCAATTCATAGCTTTTCCCTCACTCTTACGAAAAGCACGCTAAGGAGCAAGACTGCATTTTACAAAGAAAATGTAACCCACTGAGGAGGGAATAATCAAAATTTCATTATACTTTTCTGCTTAATTATGTTTCCAATGTCAATAAAATGTAGCAAACTTGACACCAAAAATACTTATAATTATGTATGCCAGCAAACAGAAGGAATGAGTTGCAATAATGAAATAATTTTGGACAAGCTTATTGCAATGATGTCAAAATAGTGGAAAACTGAAACTGAAAAAAAGAAAAAGACAGCAAAAAAGTATAAAACAATGTTCCCACAGACAGCAAGGGTATTAATTTTGGTAGATAGCGAGACAAATCATAAACATGATGGACATCTACTGTATTGCATTTACACAGTAATCACAGGTGTCAGCTGCTACCCAAAATTTTGAGGCATTAACCTATTATTGTTTGCTTGGTCCTCTTTGCTTGGACCAGATGTGAGGCTACTGGAGCTTTTATCTGTTGAAACATAAGCAACAAATCAAATTTGTACTCCACATTTCCTTCATCTCTAAAAGACAAAAGGAGTCTGCCTGCAGCAGCTCTCTGCACACCTGACAATCACAGTTGTGCCAACTGCTGCAGTAAAACAATCCACTGCCTTAAAATTTATACCTGCTGCTGCTTGGAACTGAATTCCCATTTTTTTCCTGTCAAGTCCATCTAGAATCACTGAGTTACTTCCACTGCTGTATTAAACTAAGCAACTCTGCCTAAGCTCTCTGTGTGCCATGGCCCAAACACCAGTGAAAGAGGAAGAGAATTTTTCATTTCAATTAATGTTGCTACTGATTTGCTTAGAATAGTCCAGCTCACTGCACTTTCTTTTAGAAAAAAATGAACTTGGTTTGAGCTTCGTTACAAAAATTTCCTCCCCATCTGCAAAACAAATTGCTTGAAATGTAACAAATATTTGTATTAACATGCTTGCAGCAACAAAAAACCACACTGTCCTACAACAACATAATGAAACCCAGTGTACTGGAATTGCTTTTACATAGTGAAATGCTGGCTCCTGCCGCTGAGATTTGATTTTAGTTCTTACCCTCCCATGTAATTCTCTCCTTTCCAGTACCTGCCATTCCCTCCTTCCTGCCCTGTAACCATCTCCTGAGTCACCCACTGTGGAGGCTTCCTCTCCCAGTCACAGTTCAGGCACCAGGAAGCCCAAATTCACAGGCACCCACCTCCCACAAACTGTGTGAAGGGCCAGCTGGCTCTTCAGCCTCAAGTGGCAACACTTGTGCATGCACCACAGCTTCTCCCTCAGCAGGGAGCTATTTTGAGCCCTTCTTCCCTGATCAGCCCTGGGTTTCCATGAAACTTTTGTCCAGCCATGCTTTAGAGTCTCCCTCCCCATAGCAGGTGTGCTGATACTGGCTAATGTAGCTCAGGAGTTCTGAACAGAGGCAAGTCAAGAAAATGATCTCCCTACAATTCTCCTCTTTGGCTAAAAGAATGGCATTTATATATGATCAGCAGGACTGCATTAGAAACAAAGGAAAAGAAACCAGAGGGTGAGTTTTTTAATAAATTAGGACAAACCACTTTCAAAAGATTGCGTACCTTGAAGACACAGAGCTGCTAGTTCAACAGCAGTTTCATATGGGCATTTCAGTCTTAAAAACAAAACAAAAAACAAAACTATAAAAATCACATCTCTTGTCAGTGAATTCCTCTTGCAATTAAGCTAAAAAGAAGCCTGATATAAAAACTGGAAACATTAATTTCCACAAACTACTCATGCTATGAAACATCTACAATTAATTGTTACTTGTATATCATTATTTCCTAAGTTGGTACATTCTGATTAGCATTAAACATGATACACTTCACTATAAATCAAGACTGAACTAACAGAGAAAACACTAAATCAACTAAGGAACCATTTTTACATTAACACTGTATTTTAGTTTATAAAGGTTTGAGGTTTTTTATTTCTGTAATTAAAAAAAAAATAGTGCAAGTGTGAATGAATATTGGTCAGGGTAAGACTATAAAAACACAAAGTATTTCTTCAGAGCTGACCTGAACAAAAAGTGTTGCACTTCAACTTTCTCATCCTCTATTTCACCCACCATACTGAAAAAATGTGGCAAGCCCATGTTACATTTTCAAGTCAAAAAACCCAGGACAGTTTTCACTCTCTTTAAACATTTCCATCACCTCATCAATCCATCAAAATCTTTACCCATTCTGTTTGTCAGTAGTGCAGTCATGAGACACACAAAGTCCTATATGTCTGTATTCTAAAGAAAAACAAAATGCACCAGGAGATTAACTATTATAAATTCTTTAAATTACAGCTACAAGGGTAAAAAGATACTTACTTCCCTGAAAGAATGTCTTGCCGGAGCTGTAATACAAACAGGTACCTGACAAATAAAAAATTCAGAAAGTCAAAAGTAATTACAGTGGCATCCTTCTACTTCCACTGGCTGGAAGAATATCCCAATTCATTGAGTAGTAACAGCAGTTTGAATAACTTGCTCTTTACAAAAAAAGGGCCTTTGGGATCACACAGATACACCCTGCAAGCTTCAAAGCTCCCCACAGCTTCCACTAAAATCAAAGAGAAGAACATTTTTTGTCCACTGGTTGTGTTCAGGATGTTGTCCAAAGTCTTACTGTTTAGGATGTGCTCTATCTGAACATACACCACAGCAACCTAAATGTTACCAATACTGCAGTGTTCTCCTAAACTTGGGTCTCACCTTATTCAGGCAGGAATCAAACTACAGTATCTAGAAACAAAACACAGATAAAGGCATGGAGGCTTCAGGGCTGCCTTCTGAAACACAAATACGGAACATGGAAAAAGTCCAAATTGGGCAAAAGGAAAGTTTCATACCAAAATGTCACTTAAAAATAGCAGAGTTCTGAATAAAAGAACTCCATAGAGCTCACACATTTATTTAATACACCAAGTAGGAATTTACAGCCTTCACACTGTTGTAGTATTTTAAGCTGTTGCTTTGCTAATCTTCAGTTGTAGGCATGCTTCAGTGACACCACTCAGAGCTGGGCTCTGAGGCATGCACAAGTGCCCTGGGCCAGACAAGGGGTGTGTAGAGGACAGGAAGGCAGAGGCAGGCTCTGCACTGCTCTGGACACTGTGGGGTGAGGCTTGCAAAGATGAGTGACACAAGAGAAGAAAGCATGAAGAAAGCATTACTCCTGAGAGCCTAGTAAACACAAACACAGACCTCTCCTGTCTTTACAAAGGGTGCTAGAAAGACAAAGTAGGGTTTTTTTCATCACAGAGAATGTGGAGTGAATGTGGTGAAGGTCAAACAGTTTGAATCAGACAGGGCAAACAGAAATGAAAAGGAAGATCAGAATTTCTCATGATAACACTAGAGCAGAATCAGATTTATCCATGTTAGCTCTTCGGTACATCTCTCATTCACATACTTGGCTAATACCTGACTGCCAATCAAATCTGGGTATTTGCATGTGTAGATTAAGGGTAGACAAGTATACATCCTGTTCTTATTGATAGCCCACACTGATTCACAACTGACAGCCATTGATTCACAATCCCACGAACTCTTCTAAACTTGCAAGACTCTGGGCAGTGCACCTATCAGTTTCAGGGGGCTTGTGCAGTGCTGCAGCCCCGCTGTGGTGGGTATGGCTTACCCTTTTTTCTTTTCTGTGCACAGGCTAGCAAACACTGGCATCTCAACTATTGCTACTACAAAATCAGCAAGATAACTTAGAAAATTCTCCACAACACAAAGTACAGGCACATGCCTCCATTGTTCTTCTAACTAAACTAACTAATCAGGTCTCACACAAGTGCCAGAAGATGTCTTACAAAATGCACTGTATTTCAACTGTGGTTTTAAACAAAAAAAAAAAAAAGAGTGGGTGAAATGTTTTAATGCTTCCCAATAATGTGTTAATTATGAGAATATGATGTCTTTAGCTTCACTAGAAATTGAAGTCTATTAGAAAGCAGATCTCCAGAGGAATTTTGAACACCTCCTACCTGGAAAGTTCACAGTTACTGTTAAGGATGATTTTTCTTCTACTTGGAATGATTTTGAGTATACAGTTATTAATCTTCACTTTTCACTCAATATGCTACATGGAAAATATGATCCAACTAGCAGAAAGACTCTTAAAAAAACCTCCATAAATTGAAAGAATTAAAAATTTAAGAACTATAAAATTCTTAAATTCAAAATTACTTTCCCCAACCAAAAAAGAAAAAAAAAAGGAAAAAAAAGCGCCCCAATTTTTCTTACACAATTTCACAGTGGTTTCTGTCAAGCTTATAATTAAAAGAAATTGTTCACAACACTGAATATTTAGCTGACTAAAGTGTTTTTCTAATTAAAATAGTCTTCTGAAATGTCACCTTTCAGCAATAATTAGATCACAAGGCATCAGAGGTTAATACTTTCAGACAAAATGTCTTACTTGATCATAGCAATGATCACATAGCTCAGAAACCCAATCTCACAGTGACTAGGATCATATGCTTCAGAGCACATAAGAAAGAAATCTTGTGGTAGACAGTAATGCCATAATTTGACCACAGGGGAAATGTAATACTTGTCAGACATGCACTCTGATGTATGAAGACTTACATCAATTTCCAGAAAACACATATTATTCCTACTAATTTAACTACATTTTCTCATTAGAGATGTCCATAAATCATCCAGATTTATGATCTCTTAAGATCTCCTACTTAGCTACGTGAGTGGCAGGGATTTCTATAAGGTAATTATACATTCTATAGGAATATGCCCTTTTATTGAATTATCACTGCTGAACTAACTTGGTAACAGATATTGAAGACCCTGTGTCTCTATCATGAGGTGGTGACAATTAGCCCTTTAATCTTGTCTCAGGCAGTGAAAAAAACCCATGGTGGGCACAGCAGACAGCAGGGAGACAGTAATCATCTGCCTGCAGGCACAAGTTTAATGTAAACATCACATGCACATGAACTACAACAATCAACCATCTTTAAACACCTTAGGCTGATTAGAAGTACACTGATTATTGCCAAGCAAATGAGAAGACACAGAAAGTGCCCTACGGCGAGAGGCAGAACAAAACAAAAGATAAAGTAACATTAAGATAGACTGCTATTATACAGAGAAGACACAAAGTAAGCAGATACAAAAGATAAGTAAACCCCAGCTTCTCCTTTCCCAGCTTTCAGAATATCCTCTGAACCAAGGTGCTATGGATCCACCAAGGTACAGGTCCACAGAAAGAGCCCAGCAGATTGACACTAAAGACTTCCAGAGATTTGTAGAGTGACTTTATACAATGCAGGCTTTTGCTTCACAGAGAACCATGGGGAAGCAGAAGGAATTCAATTAACTGCTAACCCAGAGCTCAAGCTGGCTATTCCCACAATTCTCTACCCTTGGTACCACTATTAAATCACCCCCAAGTCTCAGGGCAGCAGGAACAAAGCAGGGCACTGGCATTTTAGCAGGACATAATGGAAACCCCTCTCAGAGGATGGCAGGCATCAAGAGCAGGTGTCTCCCAGCTGCAGCTTTCCCCACCCAACTCTGCCCTTCTTTGCCAACTTCAAAGCACCAGAACACAGCATCTCCCACACACAAACATGCTTGGAGATGCTATGGATGCTATCTGGCAGCAATTAAAAACATGCCGTTTCTCTGACAGTAGGAAAACACCTAAGAAGGCAGACCAAATGAGCACCCTTAATAAGAAAGCTCGAATCACCTGCTTGCAGTACCCCTACGTGCCTGAGATGTCTCAAATCCCCGTCAGCCACGCACAGTTCCTACCTTGTGAACTCTTCGTGAAGGTTGTTGGGCTCTGACGAGTAGTACTTAATGCGAAAATGCAGCGTGTACGGAGGTCCAACTGCACATGCAGAGATTTGAAATGAGGAAAAAAGGTTTATACTCGCTGCAGTCCTGCCAAGGCAGAACAGTTGCCACACCACCCCACAACCCAAGAGACCCAAAATTAATTACATTTTTCATATTTGTCCAAGAAAATATTTCATGTTTTTTAAATTTAAAAAGGCATGCAATAAACAAAAAATATAGATGATTACCATCCTTTTTGATACTCATTAATTCAAATTTATCAAGGCAATAGTCCATTTGGCAAACACATTTTCATCCAAAGAGGGGTGCCTTATAGCAGGCTGTGAATGACAACAGTTTCCAGGTACACTCCCTGATGCTGGGCCCAGGGGGATATGGAAGGAATAGGGAAGGAGAGGGTGATGCTCCTTCTTACCAGGCACAAACACTACTCCAAAAAAAAAACCCCTACCCAACAGATCAGCTTTTGATTGAAACACATGAATTAAAAGAGGTTAGATACATAGACTGAAAAGTTCTGGAGGAGACTCCAGAAGGCACCCATGAACACAGAAAGCTAAAAAATTCCATGGGATTGCAAGAATTGTGTTTCCTAAAGTCAGAAGGTGAATGCTACATCGGACTTCCCATGTAACACAGTAAGTTATCCAGCTACCACGAAACTGTGACCAATGCATCCTTATCTGCCTAACCCTCATCTTCGGACCAGCTGCCTGCTGATGTATTAATTGATGGAAAAATTACTTTTCCTCACTTTTCTAAGGTATTCTGTAACACCACATCAACAAGCAAACACGTGCCTGTTAATGATCCTTCCACTAAGTTATATGCAGCTAATTAGAGCTTTGATTCTGTCTCTGTTAGAGCTCCTGTAAGTCAGGCTATAGCACCCTGAGCTTACAGCTCGGCACCACTGGTGAGGTCTCCAAAGGTGAGAAAATGACTTGGAAAAGACGGCAGTGAGCAACATTCATCATGAAAGAAGAACTCTTCACAAAGCATCTGCTGAATTCAAGGTAAAGGAAAGTAACCTGTTGTGAGACAGACCTTTACAACACCCAACAAATTGCTTCCCTCTTCAGCATTCCTCAGAGCCATGATTTGCTGAATTCTTTTTAAAACAGGCTCTTCACACATTAAAAACAGACCAAAAAACGCAACTAAATTGGCTGAAGGTCTTACATAATCACTGATTTTCCAGGACAAGGCTATTAGAGAAAGTGCAGCTGCAAACCAGCTAGTCACGTAAGGTAAAGCAGTCTGTTATGTGATGAAAAGGGGAGAGAAAGCCAAATAGCAAAAACCTTACCCATAGCAGCTATCTTCACCATGGATCCTAGCAGGCTGACACCCACACACCATGGGGTGTCAGCAAACTATCCTAAAGGCCTCTGAAGAACTCCACTGTTTACAAAAATCATCTAGATACTTGGGTACTTATCAAAAAAAAAAAAAAGGCAAAGCACCACTGAAGCAACCAACACCTATCTCTGTGAGGTCCTCCAAGGAGGGGCAACAATCTTCTTGAAAAACACATTCTAATCTCACAGAAGCATGGCCCATGACTGTTGCCAACTGCAGTGTTGTAACAAAACGTTCATGCCAATGCTGTACTGTACCCAAGCCTGCAGCCAGATTATCAAAAATCCAGGAGCTACTTCCCTGCCTTAGACAATTTTCACAGAAAATACAGTCCACCAACCCCTCCATACAAAACTACCTTTGATGAAACAGCAGCTATTTCAAAACTACATTTGACAAAACAGAAGGTATTTCTGCTAGTTTAACTCTTAAAATAATAATCTGGAAAAAATTAAACATTAATCATTACACAATGAAGTATTTTCTATTTACTCTCTGAAAGAAATTGCAGGATATCTGTTCTGGATCAGAAGCAGTGACAGGAACGGCGATCTGTGTCCAGGCAACCCAATTTCACAGATCAGACTGAAATTACCTGGCAACCTACTCTGCCTTAGACAAACAGCACAGGTTTAACAAGGGCTTCTGAAGGCCTGGCTACTGCTTAATAAGTGCTCTTGCCTTTAGACATAATACAGTCAGCCAATTACCCATTAAATGAGAACTATTTTCTAAGGAATATTTATTCCATTAAAGGCCATATTTAAACATTCTCTATAATGTTCTAATACACTAAATTCAAATTCTTTAGGAAGTAACAAAATAAACAGGCAGAGACACAGTACTTACTTTTTATTTGCTTCTTAATGAATTTTGAATGGTCCAACCAGTGCTAAAAAAAGAAAATCCACACTTAGAAGCAGTTCCACTTCAAGATTTTCTTGACTCCATAAACTGACTACAATAAAATTTAACAGATAAAAATCTTTTATAAGGAAATAGTGCCATATTTATCTTCTAAACTTCTCATATTGGTGAAAGTGTTTATTGGCATGTTTAATAACTTCCCTTCTTCCACATGGGAAAGCTTGATTTTTAAATTCATCAGTACTGCCAGGGAAGCCACTCTTCCAGAGAAGAAGCTTCAAGATGCAAGGCCACAAAGCAGTGGTATGTAAGGAAGGTACCCTTTTGCCCCAAACCCCTGAGTTTCAGCCTCCTTTGAACCTCTGTTTGATGGAGACCCTCCAGAGCCTGTACTATCCCGCCTTCCACTGCTCCATAGCCAAGTTTTTTCAAGGTAAGGATGGAGACTTAACCCCATTAAAAGCATTTGGGAAACACTGATGTACACCCCACCCCTCTTCCTTTTTAAAGTAAGGCAGAAGATCTGGAATAGTGCAAAAACAAAAACAAAAACATCTGATTCCCAGCAAAGTGTACGCACTCTCTTGTCAGTATAAGTTTCATCTACAGAAAGGCAGCAATAAAACACAATCTGGTGTAAACTGAGCTTAAATCTTTGACAGTCTCTGCTCAATGTCCTACAGAAGGCTGCAATCTTGTTTGAAGTAACTCCATGTAAATGATTCTGTCATACAAAGTGGTAAGAGAGTTTTGGATTTCTTTGAAATAAGTGATTTTCTATCTTTAAATATATTTTAAAATTATGAACTAGGTACTATGAAACAAAATCTTAGGAAAAAACTTTCCTCCTTTTTTGCTATTAAAGAATTAACGTTTTCAGAAAAAGGAAAATCTCTCAATTACAACTCATTGTTACACCATCACCATGCTACTATGGCTGAAAAAATGTCCAAAATTATTTGTTGTTTAGTAATACCAGTATTTATTTACTAACTATGTTCTAAACCAAGGCAAAATTTTATCACAGGTATGTATGTGTACAGATCAAAAGTCTGACAGCTTACAAGCCTTAAGGTAAATAAATCTCACAAGAGGGAGAAAGAGAAATGGAACAATGATTCTGAAGGTGATTTTTTTTGCAGGAGACATGGAAGACTCTCTTAGATGAGGCTGCCAAGAAATCAATTCTTATAATCCCTAATCTGGTAGAAATCTCTACCAGAATGGAAATAAAAAATTACAGCAGCTCATATAAATACAATCTTTAGAGTGGCAAGGAATTTACTTTGTCTCTATTTTGCTCTCTTATGAAAAATTACAGCCTTGTGAAATTTCAAATTTTTGATAAGGAAAGAAATATCAACATTGAAACCTTGCCTTTTTTTTTAACTGAAATTATATAAGTCTGTTATTTTCATAGCTCCAGGGCACGTAAATTTTTTATTCTTCAAACACCTAGCTGTGAAAATGTCTATTTAATATTTATTTTGGCAAAAGAAAAGTCCCTCAAAGACAAATATAATTAATGCATTAAAAGAAAAGTTTTTCATGTAGAAAAACATCTATAATACATGCTAAAACCTGCTGTTAGTACCATGTTCTGGAACAAGCACTGCACAACCTGAACTATAATAATTCCCAGTAAAAAAACAGCTGATAGTCCCTTTTCTTGGCATGTGGTCTTTAAGGTACATTAAAGCTCAAATAAGAGTAAGTTTCAAACTGATTATTTGCAAGTGCAAATACTTCAAGTAACGGCTTAAAAAATACCTAACAAGACTCCAGGAACTGCTTGTGTAGACCATTAAGTGAGACCACAGCTTAGACAGGAGCTATCATCACTCTCTGTACCTAAGCAGCCAGAGGCAGGCGGCTCCAGGAGATAAAGCATAGCAAGCATTAAAGTCACCTCTCTTCAGAAGCAACAGTGAGCTGCTGTTTCACCCCCATCCTGCACTGCACATCAAGTGTGTGATGTGCCACCACACGGATCATAAACACAAAGACTGAGGTAGGGCATGGACTGACAGCATTATTGGCCCAGAGCTCCAAGGCCTGGAAGCTTTCATGCAGATTTATGAACCAACTCCAATTTCAGAGTCAGATATTTTGTGCAATTTCTGTGAAAATCAGGCTGAATTTTAACACTTCTTTGCCTCAGATAATGTCAGAGGGCTTCTTCACACTGTGTACCATACCAGCCTTCCAAATGTCCCTCTGAGCTGAAAAAAAAAATAATCAAAGCATTCTAGCTAAAGCCTAAAATAGGTCTGGGCTTGGCTACATACTGCTTGCTGACTCAATTAGAGGGAAGTGAAAGCAATGAATTCTGAAGTCTCACTAGGAAGCTGAATAAAACCAGAGGAGCCTTGCTCTTCCCTCAGCATCTAAGACTATCTCTGCCTATCTTGCACTCTGGCTAAATGACCATACATAATTTCAGGATCTGGACTCATCAAAGAAACTTAACTATGGATCTCACAGTGTAGGACCAGGACTGACCAGACTCATTTCAACCATACCTCAACATAATCCCTGTATCCTGTTTGGATTTGGAAATATCAGTGCAGAACAGGGAAGAGGAAAGGGATTAATTGCTTTAGGACTGTGTTATGATAGGAAGACAGTGTCTAAACTACTTTACCCATAGTAAGGGAAGAAAAACCCAAACCTGATCAAACTGCAGGCAATCAGAATTCTATGATTATTCTAGAACAGAACAAGTAGTTCAGCTGGAAGGGACCTACAATGACCATCTAGTCCCACTGCCTGACCACTTCATGTTAAGGGCATTGTCCAAACATCTCTTTAGACTGACAGGCTTGGGACATCAATTACCTCTTTAGGAAACCTGTTCCAATGTTTGACAACCCTCTTGGTAAAGAAATGCTTCCCAATGTCCAGTCTGAACATCCCGTGATCCAGCTTTGAACCATTTCCATGCAGCCTTTCCATGGATACCAGAAAGGAGAACTCAGCACCTCCCTCTCCACTTCCCATCATCGGCTGTAGAGACCACTGTGGTCTCTCCTTTAATATTTTTCAGGTAAACTGGAAGGTCAAATGCTGGATTAAGTCCCATTTATTCCTCTTTAATCTCAGCAAAACTTCTTTGCTCTATCAAATGAATAATGCTTCCTATGGTATTAACTGACGTGACACAGTAGCCATTGACTGGATTCATGTGTTGAAAACAAACACCAATCAATTCCACATGAAAGAAGCAATATTTAAAAAATATAATTTCTTAAAATACTGGAAGCGTGTATTTAACTCAGCATGATCTCCTGTTGATCACTCACTTCATCAAAGTGAAGAGGAGAAAATAAGTAGCTCAGCATTTCCTAATGGTAGTAGCCAGTATTTTCTCAAAAGAGATATACAGCATGGGAAGGATACATTCATGTTGAAATACAGCAGATAAACTACAGCTGCTAAAGCAGTCAGGTTGTGAGGACCACGTGAGTGCCAAATGAAGACTGAAAGGAGGATTTCCACAGCCTGACACAATCCCACAATCACACACCTGAGCTTGTAAATACCACCACCTCTCTACTTGCTTCCTAAAAGAATGAAAATTCCTTGTCTTGATTGATACAGCCCTCAAAGGTGACCTGAAAAGGAAAAAAATTGCATTTGACCCTTTTTGACTGGCTTTCTTTGCTAGTTTAAAATGCATGAAGAACATCTTGAATAGACTGTTCTCCCTTATGCTTATTTTTATATTTAACTATCAGTAAGAGGAAGCCCATTTTTACTGATAGTTTTATTTGTCCTCTGAAAAATATCGGTTGAAAGCTTTCTCAAGTCATGCCTGGAGGTACAAGAGAGAGAATCATGCTCAGTGATAAAGTTCAGAAAAGAAGATGTGCTAAACAAAAGCTGGCACCTTTAAACCAAAATTCAATTATCCCTTCAGCTGTCTTCTTGCTTTCTGGTTTCCTAGGCACCTGAATCCTACCAAGCTGCCTGCCATTACTCACACAACGTTCTAAAGCAGAGAAGTTAAAAAATGTATGTATCACATGGAGGAAGGAAACACCAAAAAATCAAGCCAATAAAAATTCTACCCACCAAACCACAGTTTGGGGATTTCTCTACATTTTTAGATTTAAAAGGGAGCTAAGGAGCAAAAGCGCTCTTTGCTTTTGCAGGTCACCTTCCAACATTATTGTGATAGTAACAGAATACCAAATGAGAACTGGGGTTATGTAGAAACTCAGAGAGTACACAAACATATACTAAGAAACAGGATACTCTCCCAAGAGTTCACAATGTAAAACAATGAGATATTGTTCTCATGTTCCTCTAATCCCTCCTACTAACTTATGCTTCTCCTGAAAAGGAAGGCTCACCTGACTGGTGACTTCAGCTGCCTACTGAAAGGCTGTAGAGAAGATGATTGACACCTCTCAGAGGTATTCCATGGCAGAAGGATGAGTGGCACCAGACTCAGGAGAAATCCCAGCTAGACAGGAAGACTGTCACCACGAGGCTGTTCAGACAAAGTACAGGTGCCCAGAGGGACTGTGGAGCCACTGTCCTTGAGGGTATCCAACCTGACTGAACAAAGCCCCAAGAAACCAGATACAACTGAAGCTGCTATGAGAACCTTGGATAGAGACACCCCTTTCAACAGACAAGACCTGCAGGCATTTTTCAGG
This sequence comes from Geospiza fortis, assembly GCF_000277835.1. Classification (NCBI taxonomy): domain Eukaryota; kingdom Metazoa; phylum Chordata; class Aves; order Passeriformes; family Thraupidae; genus Geospiza; species Geospiza fortis. Next base: position 2,673,428 of record NW_005054311.1, read on the forward strand.
ATGCTGCTCTACAATCTCACCTACCCAACTTGAAAGAAAAAAAGAAAAAAGGGAATGCACTTCTACTCAAATAGCATTCACATTATAAAGCCAAGCTGGGATTAAATAGCTGAAAAATTTGCATTTGGGCTCAGATGAGACCAGCTTTTCACAAAATAGTGGCAGGATCTTGGAGGGGTTTCAGTCTCAGCTGGCCAGTTTTGATTTAGACCATCTTCAAACACTGCTGTCAGCATCTTGTTGAACAGGGCCCTGGCACAGTGGTACAGAACCAAATCAACACCGCTGGAAGTGAGAGGACCAACCTGATCCAGGTGCAAAGGTTTGTCAGTTTTCTAAGTTGTCCCTGGCCTGAACAAGGCAGACCAGCTGCCCCTTCAGCTGCAGCTCCCATGCCAAGCTCTCTCTTGCCCTGTGAAGAAGGGCTGCCGCCTTCCACAAGTCAGACACAGTGGGACAGCGCAGGCAATGCAGGGTGCAAGCAGAGCTGTCCAGCAGCAGAAGGGCAGATGGAGCTGTGATAAAGCTTGGGAAGTACAAGGCCACAGATGCTAATTCCAGAGCCATGGGGGCACTGGTAGACCTTAATGGGTCTTTATCAGCCCTGAGACCTCCACATGTTGGGTGGCATTCATGGAAGCCTGGCCTGTCCCAGTCTGAGTCAGCACAGAGCCATCTCAGAAGCATCCTGATAAATGATGTGGTTTAACTGCAGACCAGATAAACTAACCAAGAATAATAGAGAGATGTAAGGACATCCTTCAAGACCATTAGCCTATCCTAATTCATATCCATGTGATAACCAAATAATATTTTGCTTTACAGACTTGACAGAAGTAAAAGACAGAATTATATAAAAAATATATTAAAAACTTTCCTGGTCTAGTATATTTCTCATTAGATTTACTTTACAGACAATGAAAGCAGATACCACTCCAGATCAATTCTAGCAATTTACTTTTAATTTTGATGCCCATGTCCAAACATGCAAAAATAAACTGAAGGGATTTTTAACAAGTAGGCAACAAACCTGACTATATCAGCGGAAGAAAGCTGAGAAATCACTTCAGCTTATGCTCCAACCACACACAAAGACAAAAGAAAGCAGCACAGACTGTTTGCTGTCCCAGAGAGAATTCTTTACACACAGGAGAGAGGTGCAGAAGCGTCACTGACAGACAACACAACAACCACCTGCCCTGTACGCCTGCTTCTCAAGTCTGTGTCAGAAAAACGTCCTCCCAAAACAGCAGGTGCTACTGGAAGACTAAAGACTGGAATGTGTTAGTGTTTTGCAGTCTTTCACCAAGTGTTCACAAACCACTATACAGATTTGGACAGCAACAGATGGAAGTGTTCCACATTCATCAGGTGTTCTGCATTGCTGTGGAGTCAGCCACACTGCCTGTGTCCAGTTACTGAACTGGCATTCCTATCAGTGCCACAATTAGAAACTGAAGCATCAAGTGCTGTAGGGTGTTCTACAGCTTTTGGGACCCTCCATCTGTGACTGGCATTTTTTGCTCTTGGCTACAATCCACAGACACATCCTGCAACCACCACAGTCCCAAAGTGCTCATCATCCAGAGGAACAAGAGAGATTCAGGGAAGGGAAACTGAGTCACAGAGGAACTTTTCATGGGGAAAATAGCATGTTTCTAACAGTAGCAGAAAAGGAAACACTTAGCATTATCAAAATTTTTACCAGTGTCCCTTCTTCCCCACATCCAGTATATTGAAAAAAAGGCTTGTCCCTATTTTCTTCTGCTTCATGAACACTTGTTAAAGTATTAAGAAGTACAAAAGGAAAAAGACTCCCAGATATCACACTATGAGGCTAATTGACTGGTTTGAACTGCTCATTTTTCCCCATCCCTCACATCATAAGAAGCCACGGCAGTAGTATCAAAAGCAGCAGCTGAAAAACCTGATCAATAAGCCCTTAAAAGAAAATTCAGATAGATACAGCAGAGGCAGTCATAATGAACCAAGGCCCTTACAAGCCCCTGTCCCAATACCTGAAACATCCAGGAATCTAGTTCTTGATGTGTAGAGGAAACAAAGGTACTGACATTATTTGTTGTCCAGCTTGCCTCCTACCTGCCCCCCAGCACTGCTGAAATCCTTTGTCCTGAGTCATACAGGGTCCTGACTCTCAGAAAAACCTGGCCAGAAGGCAGTCTTTCATAGAGGTGAGGATCTCAGTGTCAGAATCAGTGCATCCTGACACACTGCTGCTGGTCAGGACCACTCTGGGGAACACAGTTTTGGCCAATTTTTTAGCTCTTGGTTTTTTTTTTACTTGGAGCAATTGCTTTCATGCAAGCCCATTTCACTTCTACACAACCTTCTCCATGTCCTCCTTCCATTGTCTTCTCACCTCTTGCATCAAAACCCAATTTAAAAATTGGTCAATACTGAGAAGTTCAGATGCAAACAGGACAATTCACTGCAGGTTGGTCCTGGCACTCATTTTCTCAGGGAATCCTGGTCCCCACCATAGCCATGGGCAGCACCTGCAGGAGGCACAGGGTGTCCTCACTCATCATTCTTGCTGTACACACAATGTAAATCCAGTGCTTCCCAATGTGCCAGATACACTGGCTGCAACCACACATCCTCCAAAGGGTTCAACTGGTTGCAGGGCACAGCTGGGAAAGGCTGTTCCATACAGATCTTCTTTAATCTAAGGGGTCTTTGTGACATTAGAGATCAGACATAAAGGACTTAAATGACTTAGAGGATCACTGAAAGAGACACATGTGAGAAAAAGGGCAATTTAATTCTTTTGCTTCCATCCATTCCCAGGGATGACAGCAGCTCATTTGCACAAACTAAAAAAAAAAAAAAATGAGATTTCAAAGACTTATCTTAAAAATCCTTACCTTTCAATTACTCTGTGATTGTGACCAGAAACAAAATTATGATGGAAGCAAGCAAATTCCAAGCTAATAAACATGGACAATCCTTCAGTTATAAATTCTTGTAAAACACAGGAGGGGCTGGGAGGATATCCATGTTTTGGCATCAAAGGACAGAAAACTGGAACAAAGAATGCAACTGTAGAAATGGGGATATCTAAATCTTGAGAGACCCTATAAAATATAGAGCTCAGAAGAAGCTGTTAACAACAGAAAGCCTTTTTTTTATTAAGATTATTTAGAATAAGAGAAAGAAAGGACACTCCTGGATTGAAAATGAATAAACATCAGCTACCAATGGTCAAAAATAAGTGTCAAAAACCCAAACCAACCATTGAAAACGATGCATGCAACCAACTCCTACAAAGATCAGTGAAATATTTCCCCATGGCAAGTGAACTTCCATAGTATGGTCTCCCAAGATTTTACTATTGCTATTCCAAACCTCAGCTGAAGTTTTCAAGGCCTCCTGCTTTGCTGGAAAACATAGACTGTAGTAAAAGTAAACTGAAAACCCAATAAGCTTTGCATTTTCTCTAAACCACTGCAGAGACCTCCAACATCAGAGTGACACCCTTCAGTCACCCCAAGCACTACATCTCGGTTGAAGTTCTGTAACAGCTAGAATAAAAAACTGTTTTCTTGTATTAGAGTATTTGTACTTCCAGAGTTAATAGCAAGTAACTCAAAATACAGCAGTACACTAAGATTTGTTTCAGAATAAACTATAAGATGATTATCTACATCCTTCTATCCTTCTGCATCCTTCTGATGGATATCTTCAAAGAGGACAAGATACAAACTAATGCTGAGTTCACTGAATAGGCATTACAGTATTTTCTGCATTACTGCTGACATCTTGCTTTTTACAGCTTTATGATGGGATTTGTATTAAAAATAAGCTGTTCAAACAATTAAAGTTTTTTCTCTCTCAAAGCAGATAAACTCTAATCATGATTTTGTTTTCTAAATCACAGCTATCAACACTGCTTGTCCCAACTCTCTGGCAAAGTTACAGGACTGCAGGAAATAGTGAACTCAAGAGCTGCTGGCCTTGGAGCACACAGAAGCAATCTCCACTATTCAAAGACTATTTTGTGCTCTCACTTGTAATGGTGGCTTAAAGATGTTTAGCCCTTAACAGTACATACTAAAGACAAAGGCTTAGAGCCTCAAAGGGGTTTACACAGTTTTAATCTCCCAGTCCCCCACTTGGCATTGTGTGTCTGGGCTGGCACTAAGCAGAAGTTCATGGAGGCGAGGCATTAATTGCTGTGCAAACAAAAAGAGCAGGTCACAGGTTCAAAACAGATGAAGAAAGGCTCTTAAAGCATGGAACCTTTTGGCACAGGATGCTGGGCAAGATAAAAGCTTGTGCCTTGAAGTTCTCTAAGCTCTACTCTCTGCCCAGCTTGACCCAGACCAAAAAACACAAGAGCCAAGTAAGAGCTTTTGGCCTTGCATTTCATGGAAGGTAAAAAACTTTGCCCTCAACAGTGCTCTTAATTCAGGAAACCACAACCCTACCACCAAAGCCCTGCAACCAGAGTTGGCTTTTTTCAGACCCCCCAGCAGCTGTTCACAGCCCTCATCCCTCTTGCACCTGTAGATGCATCAGGTACTTACCTCCTTAAAAGAGCAAAGAAATAGCAAACAAAGCTGAAACACTTGCATGTATAGATAGCCACATTGTGCCCTCAACACCAGTGAGAGAGCTACATACAGAAGACATAGCTACTCACATCTGCATCTTTCTTACCAGTCAAAAGAGCCCTTCAGTTTTGCAAACATACAAGAAAATGAGTAGTCCTAGCCTTCCTCAGCCCAGCTTTTGCCTGATCTGCCCCCATTCTTGCTGAGAAAGGATATTTCACTCTCCCTTTCTGCTTCCCTTCTTTCAAACCATTACAGAACTCCTTGCTAGGTAACTATTCCTAGCTATCAAATTCCCAGTTGGATGATTTGACAATCAGTGACAATATCATGTGTTTTTCCCATTATAAGCAGGCTCTGCTGTATTAGCTGTGTCCTTATAATCAGATTAATCATAAAAGTATACACAATTTATGTATTTAGAAATGTTATCAGGAACACACACACACTAAACCACCTAAAAAACCCCAACCCATTATGACATACTTCATTCAAAACATCTGTTTTCAGTGATACTAACCTAAATTAATTTAGACATTAAGATAATGTTTAAATAGATTAATACTGCTTCTCCCCAAACCCACAGATTCTCTTCTTCCATTATCAAGTCATTAGTACAGTACCTGGATAGGTTTCCTGTTTTTTGTTTACAGTGAAACAGAGATGATAATGCAGCTGCTTAAACCCTGATCCATCCTTTGACCCAAGCTTGTTAGAGAATAAAGCTGAGAATTCTGGGATGATAAGCTTAGAACCTACACTTCCCAGGATGTCAATATTGCAGCTACATTCCCCCATTATTTTATTATGTTATCCCAGAGAAGACATCTTCTGCTGCTTCATGGAAAAAACACTTATGAACTGACCAGAGAGCACTAAAAGAAACACTTATTTTCCAAATATGCATATTTTCTTTCCACAGTGCTGGTTTTTGTCAAACTTCCTGCTCACACAGAGTGAATGGACAAAGGAAAATATTAAATATATGTCAATACAATGTAATCACAATGCTGTAGCCTTTAAACCCTATCCTAGTAATATATATATATATTCAGATCTGTAAATACTTTTTTTAGATTTATTTATTTTACCTGTAGATACTGGAGGTCCTTATATAAGGAAGAAGAGGAGAACTTTTAGTTAAAACATTTTGCTCTTGCAAATGAACCGAAACCTACAAAGCAACAACGTGTGCACAGAACAGCAGAGAGAGAAAATTTACAAGAAATCCTTGCTTGCAAAACATTTTGAATACCATGAGTCTACTAACCATAAAGCACATTTTTCTTTACCAAAATTCATTGTTGTTTTAACTTATGCGCAATCAAGTCACACACATGTTGCATAAGATGACCCAGGACTCATTCAGAGGATGTAGCTCTATGTGCAAGAACCAAACATGGCATCACTTGTTTCAGCCCCCAGTGCTGACACCCCTCCATAGAACTGCACTAGTAATAAAGTAACAGGCAACACAAACTACCACAAAACATAAAAACCAATTTAAGTTATACTCACTGTAATTTGAGAAGCATCCATGAATTGCAGGCCAAAGTAATCCGTTTCTACAAGGTCCAAATGATACACAATTTGGTCAAACAACTCCTGTCCCTTTGCATTTTTCTGTAACAGAAAAGAAAATGCTTTTTTAAAAACTGGCCAGTGTGGGTTTGTTTGTGTGTGTTTCAAGTTCAAATGTATGAGAAAAGATACACAAAGGAAAATAATATCAAAAGAGCAATTCTATTTATTCTGAAGAATTGCATTGACATTTTATTTTCCTCAGGAAGCAGAGTGACATGCCATTCTTGTCTGCAACTATCCCAACAGCATCAGTTTTCACTCTCAAAGCAAGCTTTCGAAGTTCATGATAATTAAAAATATACAAGAGAAAGGGAAGGGTTATGCCCTACAAGTGTCCTGAGTCAAAGAGCCATCATTTTATACCCCAGGAAGTCAGATTCTCCAGGAAAAGCCTGATTAACATACATTGCCTGAAATCTGCTGGCTATCAAGAGCAACTGCAATCATGCAGTGCCACATCAGCACTGAAGCGGCAAAATAAATTCTGGACAGCCTAAACACTCGAAGAGCACTGTGAAGAAAATTAATGGGATTTGATAATATTTCATTTATGTTGCCAATTGCCATAATATTTACAGACTTTAAATGAAGAAACGAGGGCCAAAAAAAGCTGTAAATATTACTTGGCATGCCATCTGAAACAGGCAGGCATGGAAATAAAAGTTAACAACTAAAACCCCAACTATGGCCCAGAGGTAAGGGTAGAAAACTCAGCAGATCTTAAAGGCAGGCTGCATTGGCCTGGGTACTTGTTTTGAGGTTAAGGCAAGAATTTACATACTCAATCTTCCACACTAGAAAACCAAGGCTTGAAGGTGGGCTGAAGAAAAAGGCAATAACAAACCAATTTTTCATGCAAATCCTGTTGAGTTACTTGGGGAATAAAGTTTTCAAGTTCTAGAGCAAAATCATCCCTTGGCCATAAATACATGAGACAATCATAAATCTGAGTGAGACTGAAGCTACAGCTGTACTTTACACAGGGAAGTACTGATCAGGATCCACTTTTGTGACTGCTGTCCCTCTTAGAACTTTAAGGATTTTCCTTTTTTTTTCATTTTTGAAAACTAACATATTAGGCATTTCCACTTTACCCCAAAATGTAGCAAAATTCACAGTTAAGCATTCAGTTCCTTTAGTTTGGTCTTCTGCACAAAGGCACCATCAATCATAACATGGAGAACTCCTGTCCAGGGTTCTAGGCTGTCTAAAATCAGTTTTTTCAGCAACAGACAAGATGACGAGTTACACCTCTGTTTTTCCAAGAAAGTCAAGCAAGCTCACGTACAGGAAGCAAATTTTATTTAAGTTGTACTTTTTAGGGTTTTTTAACTAACAAAACAGAAGCACAGAAATTGAATCATATCAAATTTCAAGAGCAGAATTAAAGCTCCATAAAAGCTTAACACCAACATTAAACTGTCATTGTAAGATAGTGTTTCATTATTTTGAGGGGGGCAAGAGGCTGATAATAGACATTAGTAACCAAAGTTCAACAGTCTATTAAAGGCAGCTGAGACTACAATGGCCTCTTTAAACAGTGCATTGCTAAGAAGTCATCATCTTTACTTGTACAGTAATTGTTATAAACAGAACAAAAAGTACCCAGAACATATTTTCTCATATGGAGTAAAATCAGCACTTGTTAAAGAAGCCAAACCAAAGCTCAAAAAAATTTAAACAGATCTTGCTTAAGTGAGGGAGGAGAAAACCCTCAAAAGCAATAAAGAGGAACAGCAGAACATGAAAAATTCAAAAGTAGGAAAATGCACTTGATGTCCTACTCTGCTCATGGTTGCTTGCTTTATGGCATTAACTACCAGTATATGTTTATCTTCCACTGACACACACCCAATAGAAACCAGAGAGAGCACACTCCACCTTCTGTACCCAAGCAGTAGTTAATGTTTAACATGTGTTACATGCAGAATAGCTCTGCACTGCACAGCCAGACCATAAAATGCAGTATTACATACACGGCTTACAGGAGATTGTAACATTTAACTTGTCACTAAATGAGCTTTCCCAGCAACTTGTACCCCTTAAATGATAAAGCTGCTGCAGCCAGCAAATTGCTGACCCAAAACTTTCTTTGAGATGTTGCACTACAGGGAGAGATAAAAGCGACTGACTCCTTTCCTCTACTAACAGGAAAGGATTACCTGTTCTTTATTCTGCCTCATCACTGACTGACAATCCAGCAGGTCAGATTATGGACTGATAAATTAAGGTGCACTGAATGAAATGGGTGGAATAGTCAAAATGGAAGGCTTTTTCCTTAGGCATTACATATGCATGATAGTGGTCTTGAAAGCAAAAGGTTTTGATTTTCATCATCTTTTTCTTCTCCCCTCTTCGAGACAAAACAGTAGCTAAAAGACATGTTTCCCCTTTCAAAATCTGGTACCACATAAAGACAATAAAATTATTTTGTACAGTAAAATTTTCATAGTAGATCTAATAATCTGGAATTTAATAAATCATACTCTCTCTACAGACCTTTGACTTGTGCTTATTTTCTGAAGATACAGCTAAAAAACCCCAACCATAAACTAAAAATATTTTGCAGTCACACTTTGCTAGACAGATGGTTCAGAAGTATCAGATGTAAATGGCCTGCATAACTTATATCTCACAAAATGAAGTACATGGCAACAAACAGTATGCATATACTACTATATAGAGTTGCTATTTTGTTGGTATGGAAGTTACTATAATTGGGAAGAGTGATGTAAGAAAAGTTGCAAAACCTTGTGTTGACTTGGGTGTTTTTGTTTGTGTCTGTTGGGGTTTTGGTTTTGTTGGGTTTTTTTGTCTTTGCTTTCTGTTTTGGTAGGGTTTTTTTTTTTTGGGTTGGGAGTTTTTGTTTGGGTTTTTTTGTTTTGTTTTGAAACATCAGTTAAAGCACTGCCAGTTTCTGGTGGAGTGCTCCTTGGAACTCAGGAGAACTTGTGCGAGCACCATGAAACTTCACAGGAGGGTGGGCATGAAATGTTCAGCTTACAAACAAAACTACAGCTGCAACCTAAGGCATAACTGAATTAGCATGAGGTAGGCACTTGATGAAACACAAAGACTCAATTACACTTGCAGACTGGGAACCTCCCTGATAATGAGCAATCACCGAGAGAAAAGAAAAAAAAAGTTTCTCATGTCAGTCGTCCCTGCTCCACCTAACAGTTATGAGAGTTTTGTCCACTGTTTCATTAAAGCCATTCTCAAATAAACCCCCATATCACCTTCCTTGGGATCATGAATCACATTCAGAGAGAATTCTTATGTTAAATGAGGACTCACTGCACATCCTACAAGGACTCCAATTGGGATGGGTATAAAGCACCTTGCACAACAACAGTGACAGCTGCATGGCCCACATTTCAAGGAGGCTACATTTTCAGCTGCCAGAGAGTTCCCAGTCTCAGGGAATCTATGGAAATTCTTGTCAGCTAAAACATGACAAAACAAAGATTAACTTCCCTAATTAGAAACTCTTCAGGACTTGACATGGAAATAGGAAGAGATTTTAATGTGCTTCTGGTAGACATGAAGTAAAGAGAACATTGATCAGCCAGGGACATTTTACACCAACTGGCCCTGTCTAAACAAGCTGATTAGTGTTGATCTTAGCTATTCCAGAGCTCTTTGAAAGGTTTTTGCCAAAGGGCATGGAAAGTGGACATACATGCCAGAAAAGTCCCATTTTAGTGCAGATACAGTGCAAAGATGCCATTGATCACTCTCAGAGCACAGACAAGCAGAGCTGGGGAGCTTCTGCCCACACTTTCCCTAAACCCAAGTGCAGTTACTTGAACCCAAGTGGAGAGGCTGAAATTGTTGAGTCTTATTAGAGAGCTCAGACTACAGGGCTCCAAACAAACTATTTACAGATTTCAGAAACAGTTGAAGCACTGCTTGGGAAAACAACCTGTCAAATAGGCCAAGAGGTACATGAAATAGTCTGCCAGCTGACAAAATGACAACCAAAATTAAGGAAAATAAGCTATCACCAAGAGAAAAGTCAAAGCCAATTAGCTTTCCAACCAAAGCCAATGCATCTCAAACTGAATAGTGAGTAGGAACAGCGATGGGTAGGTAGGGCAGGCTTAGTTTCTGTTTTGAAAGAAAGCACAAGATTATGTATTCTGCAATATGTTAAATAGTTTTTCAGTGTGGGCTGCTATGGTCTGATGGTCAGTCACTCCAGGTCTGAGTTTCTAGTAAATTCTAAAAGGCACCTTTGGAGCTAGCAAGTCTCACCTCCACAGGCCTGATACTGCCCTGCTCTGATGGCACCAGCATTTCCTCTCCTTGGCACCTCCTGAAAACAACAGTAGCTCAATATGTTCTGCTCCGTCCTCTTACACCTGTTAGTGTTAACCTGAACTGTTATTAACTCAATTTTCAAACCTAAAGCTCATTTTCAAGCTCAAGGCTTTAGCTGTTGGCCATGCTGCTTAGCAGTGAGAATTCATTTTGCCTTTTAGCAGTCACTGGCAGTGCTGTCTCCAAGTGTCTCAGACAGGCTAAACATGCATAAAAGCCATCTGTGCTCCTAATTAGCCTTGACTCCTGGTGCTCAGTTATCATCTGTCCTTTAACTTGCTTTCTTCTGGATAGTCAAGCCCTCAGTTGCTCAAACACACTCAGCTGTACTGAAAGCCACCAGCAGTTCCATAATTTTAAGCACAAAAATGCAACTGTTGTACATTCTTATAAATCCAGGGTATCGAACAGCTTCAGCCCAAGTACATGTTGGAGGCCATGGCTGGGCTTGCAAAAGCTGCACTGAAAACCACGTTATCCATCCCAGTACTGCTGCTGCAGGCAGTATTGTCAAAGTCAGCCACTTGTGTTCAAATTCCAATGTGCAAGCTGCCATCCAGAGAGGACACTCTGGCAGAGGGCACACTGCAAACCAGCCATGACCTGGGTGCCTCTCCCATCCTCCTCTGGTGGCCTAATGAGCACATTCGGAAAAGTGGGGAAAGAATTGCATTTTTTGTGCTTGAAATCATGCAAATACTACTTTATTTTAATAAAATCAATGCTAACTGAAGAAAAGCAAGTTATTTACTAGCACCTCATACTTCCATGAGGCTGGCTAACTTGCTCAAGCTGCAATGAAGCTCTCAGGTTATTTTCTTACCAGCCAATCATTGACTTAAATTTTCATTACTGGCTACAAGCTCACTTGAAAATGTGACACTGTTCAAATAACCATTAAACCTCTCACCCTGTCATGGCAATAACACCAGTACTGCTTCAAAGCCTGCTACTGCATGCAAATGATGTTTAAATGTAGCACAGAGCACAGAAACAAGCAGCTTTGCTGAACATGCCCAGAAGAAAATGCAAGTGATGACGCATGTGAACTTTTATCTGAAGGAGAACAAAACTCATTTTAGTTCCTTTGAGAAGTTAGCTAAGAACAAGAGTCAAAATCCCCTTAACTTCCCCCTGCATAAAACCTCAAACCAGCAAAAAATGCCAAATCCATACACACACCACTAAGCCCTCAGTCCTTCATCAGCAGGCAAAAACATCCCATTAATGGTATTTACTTATTAGAACCTTGAAAGAACAAACATTTTGCTCCCAGTCATTTCTGTCAAGGTCCCAAACTAAAAATTGCTATTTCCTGAGCAGAAGCAGCTTAGAAGCAAAGCTAAAGAACCCCTTGAAAAATGACAAAACACCAAACCAAAAAGAACCCCAAATTCCCAGAAATAATAAACCAAACCAACAAACCAAGCTGTTTCCTTCAAATTACACTCCAAGCCTATGATAAAAGTCTCAAAAGCTAGGACTCTCACAAGTCACATCCCATCAAGGGGATGGAGGGAACCTCAGATAAGCACACAACCACTTCAGAATATTCTCTCTGTGGGCAGATTGGCCAACAGTGCAAGCCAGCTGGGTTCCTGCAACCAAGATGCCAATGAGAATTTGTAGACAGTCATTAAGGAAAAGAAATCCCCTAACACTGGGTATAGTAAATCCCACTATTGCTGCACAGCAGCATTTCTTAACAGCAGCCAGACTTTCATCTCTCCACCAGCTGCTGACAAGAAGAATCAGCGTTCACTGGAGGAGAAGCCTGAACAAGGACAAATAAATAGATCACCATATTTTATATGTACCAAGTCTCTACATAAACCCAAATGGCACTGGGCTTCTAGTCAGATCACAGTACATTTACCATGCTAGTGTGACACTGGAAAAGTCTCTTGCACTGGCTTATGCTTTCTTCCTGTTATGTAAGAGCCGTCACTTGTCAATAAGAAAATAAAACAAGCAAATTAAAAAATGGCCCAAGAACAAAGAAGTAACAATAAAAACAAAGAAAGAAAGCAAAGAAAACCAGGAAACCCAAACTACTAGGGGTGGGGAAGGATAATACACTATTTTCAAGCTTTCCAATAGGAGGAAAGAAAAGATTTTTCATTATTCATAAAGTACAAACTCATTAGGATGAATCAAAGATTGAATTGGCAGCACAACATTATAGAGAATATAGAGACAGAAGAGCAGAGAGGGAATTACCTCAGATGCAAACAATCTCCAAAGAGTCCAAAGCCATGCCAGGAATCGCTCACTGGAGAGATTCCTACATACAGTAACACAAACATAAAGCAGATCCAGGAAAGTCAGGTGAGATTTGAAGGGAGAGTATAGCGTTTCCTTTGCCACTTCAAACATCCCTGCTTCCAGTCACTTCCTTCCCCACCTCTCAATCACATTCTGTCTCTTCGTCAATTGGACAAGTTAACCAAACTTACAAAGTGATCTGAACAATGCCAACTTTTTCTGAAACCTATTTGTGCATGGTTGTTTTCAGAATAGGCACTTTCACTAGCTGCATTTTACAGTACAGCCCTTCAAAAACTGATGGTAGTAGCATATCCAGAGGCTCAGAAGCCTGTTTTGCTGCTGAAAAAAGGAAGGGATAATTTCACCACTTGCTTAGTTTTTTTCAGAGTAGATGGGGCTGTCCCAGGCTGGACACAGCTGGTTTCAGTCATCTCCACAGCAGATCCAGTGACCACGGGAGGGGGTGGTACAGAAGCCAGGAGTGAAGGAGTGGATTTGAGTCAGGGAATGAATCAGCTTTATCTTGACCCATAAGCCTTTTAATTCCCATTTTTCCCCTGTATTTTCTACCCCCATCCTGCAGACTGAATGAGAGGCTGGGGAGGAGCCTGGCTGATGCCTAAGGCTAACCCACTGCAGTGGGGAAACCCTTATGCAGGGCAATTTCACATTTCCATCACTCATCTAAAGGGCATGCTGCCTTTGAAAAGCCTTTAATCTCTCCAAAAGTCACATGAAGGGCAGGCAGGTACTGCCATGGTAGGTGCCCTATATGTGCAATTACTACTGTCAACATTATTACCAGCAGTGACATTTTTATTTTATTAGACTCAGAGGAGGGTGAGGTTCTGCTCATTGTCCCTATCGCCTACATGTACTACTGGCAACACAGACCTTTTCCCAAGAGAAAAGCACTCTCAGCACTTCCAAATGGGATCCTCAGGCAACAGATAAAAGCAACCATCAGCCACAGAACAAAGCAGTAAAAAAAAAAAAATATCCTTACTTGCAACTTTATGTTCTGGAAGTCAATCTGGACTCCTGTTATTTCAGGAACAGACAGGTTACCCCATCACAGTTATACATTCAGAGGCATAATTAAACAAAGGGTTACTTGTATGTAAAGAAGATTCTTTTTCACCCCTAGAATGCCAGCTCCCCCTCCTGACCCACTTGAAATATTACATGCCCCTCAAACAAAGTGGTGGAAACATGAAGTAGCTAGGGCAAGGAAAACAAAAACCTATGCTGAGACTCCTTAACCTACATGATTTCACTCAAAATAAAATTTACAGTTCTGCATTCCCAGAGGAAGAGGTGTTGTTTGATAAAGCTAAGCTACTGGCATTGAAGTGGAAGCCACCTCTTTGAGGTGATATCATCAAACACAACTCAATGTTATGCTTTAGGCTGCCCTTGCCCATTGCCCTCCTGCACAAATCACAGTGGGATAGAGGTGCCATTTTTCTGGAGAGCTAGAGAAAATTCTAGGTCATGAATTTAAACTGTATTTGAGAAATAACATGGAACACTGGCATAAGATGACATTAAAAAGAACAAGGAGAAATAGGCAAGTGCTATCAGAAGAGCTCCTGGGAGAGTTTAGCAAAGACTCTGCACTTTCTTATGCTAATGCAGTACCAAAGTTTCAAATGACACCTTTGCTTTCTTATACACCTGCATTTGAATGCTCCAGGAGTAGAAATAGTTTTAAAAAGATGCAATTGTACAAACAGAATTTTTCCATATAGATACATCCTTCATATACAATTCACATGTATGGGTGCCTGACTCAACTATTTCCAATTTTTTTAAATAGGACACATTTATGACTGCCTACAGTAAAGCAGTTTACCTGTAAGGCTCTACTGGCAACCTGGCTTCAGCATAAATGTAGCTCGGACCAGCAGTAATGGCCAGTCAGACACACAAGCAACACAAGTAGTTGTATTTGACATAAATTAAGGCTGCAGGGCTCCCACTCTCCCAGGCAGACAAGTCACAGGTTCTGTTCCTGACTCCCACCCAGGAGGTTTTTCAGGGCAGCTGAATGCCTTGTAAAGAACTGGCTACAGGGGGAAGTTACATCAGTTAAACATCAGCCCTAATTCAAGCTAACAGCGCTTTCAAACCCCCTCCCCACACAAACAACCACACAGCAGAGCCTGGCGTGGGCCTGGTAGCCAAAAGCTGCTTCCTGACACTGGTATCCAGGCAAGGGGAGGCCACAAAGCTGTGCTGAGGCTGGAAGGCAAAACCTAGGACAGCTGCTCTAGGAACTGGTATCTTACATAATGCCTTAAAGATTGTCACTTTTGGGTGCATAGAACAGAATCCCCACCACCAAGTGCTGACCTGTAAAAGCAAAAAGGTGCAGATTCCTTTAGTACTATCACATCATGTATGCTGCATGAATTTACTTTTATGTCTGGATAAAACAAAAAGTTCCTTAGAACCACTCCTCCAGCATAAACTTGCACACTGTTAATGCTCACATAATTCACAGTCAATTATTTCTATGTCTTTTTTAAAACTTAAATAACATCTACTATTTGTGGCACGTTTCATAGCACAAAATTAATTCCACATGCATGCTAGCATTAGAATTAATTACCTATATTAATTACCCTATAATGTGCTAAACCTTCCATATAAATCGTATTTATTATTAATCACCCCTGACAGTTACAGCCAGTAAAAGAAGTTCAAAGATGTGAAACAGAAGCAGTGACCAAAAAGGGAGTTTGGAACTTGAGTTGGAACTTGAGGATGAAGCTCTAATGTGGTCTTTTCCTCAGAACCTCTATGGATTTAAAAATGAAAAGAAATTCTTTTTGATGTTGTTTATTCAGACAGCCAATTGACTTCAGTACTCGTCACTCTTTGTTCTTTCATACACTAAGGTATAGTCTTTTCCAAAGAGTCAACCCCAATTATTTGCTTCTCTCTGAAGACACCCAAAAATCCAGAGATTCAGCAAAATCAGTAAACTCTCTTAAACTGCAGGTTTATAATCAGATTTAAAAACAGAGGAAGACCAGGGAAGTTTGCCAGTAGAAGTATTTCATTTAGTGGACAGCCAAGAAGACAATTATTTTTAAACACAAACATGATTAGACAAGTATATGTAATTAAAGACAATCACTACAAATTACATTTACTTTCAAGAAAGACAATATGCGAGATGAAAAGCCACGTGGTTCTTATTCAAAAAACTTCATCAGAACCACTATAAAAAAGAATAAACAGCAATTCAAGTTAATAGAAAACACCTCTCAGACCATGCTACTGCTCAGTTAAAACCAATGGCAGAGCTAGATTTATTATAACAAAGTTTAGCACTCTAATCTTCTCACTGCTGCCAAAGAATTACATGACAAGATAAATTCTCATCATAGTATAGTATTTAACTTCTTGCTGTCTTATAAATATTCAGATCTGAAGGACAAGTGAACGCCTTATTGTACTGAAATAGGCATGGCAGCACAACGTTCTGTTTATCCTCATTCTAAAAGATGAGCAAGGACTCATGTCTGGGCGTTTTTACTGAATAAACTTAGAAGTTCTGAGCGTTAATATAAGGAGCAGAAACACTGGGTTTTAGCCAAAAATGATTTGTTGATATTTCATGCCAACCAACAGATCATCCAATTGAGTTAGGTAAGAGGCTGAGAAGATAAAAGCTCTCATTATAAACAGAACCTCTGACCCCAGAGTCAGTATGCAGAAAAGAACAGTATTCATCAGAATCTGGAAAAGTGATGTTTTTGAAGAAGTGAGAAAAGAAGAACCACTAATCTGCACAAGTGTCAGGCTTCTTTCCTGTCAGGTTCCCTGCATGCTGCAGTTTTTGCTGCCTGCTTGGAGGGAGTGTTGTGTGCCAGCATTTCCTCTGGATGTAGTTTAAACGACAGACTTCAGAAATTTTAAGGCAAAAATACAGATGAAAACACATGATCAAAGGTCCATGTACATACATTCCAGAGAATATAGACGGACTTGCAATAGCTAGAAAGCTGCCCCACATATGGCTTGATTTGAAAATCCATTTGGAGCAAGCTGCAGCTTTTAGTAGTTTGCAGGAAGGTTTGAGTTTTGTCCTTTGCTTTCAGGGTCGGCTACCCTGCCTGCTCCATGCCATGAAATGAATTCTGGACATTTGCACGGCAAGGGGAAATAAAACAGAATCAAAAAAACCCTCATGGAAACTAAATCCAAGCAGCATAAAGGAGTAAAAAAATATAGTATCAGCTGGCTTATTATACATGTGTATTAACAACATCTCAATAAGAGCTTGCATGTTTAATTCAGACCACCAGACAAACACAGGGAAACTTTGCTATTGCTGTAGCGTCTGCCAGAGATTCAGCAGAACTCATTAAACTGGTGACACTCCCAGGGCACTGTGGCAGGCTAATGGGGCATTCCTTGTGGCTGCTTCTTTTCACCTGGGCTTTTTACCTCAACACAAGTTTTGCTCCGCTTGACAACTTTTGCAAATTTTTTCTCTTAGAGTCTGACTCTCAAGATAGATCAGACCTGATATTCCAAATTGGCCAGTCACAAATGGCTGAATTGCTACCACCTCAGTTCTTTAAAATAACAACTTACTTTTTAAGTGAAACTTCTTAATTTTTTCTTTATTTCAGGGGAAAAAATGTCACTAAGGCCTTATAGTTTGAATACATCAAAGTCCATATCCAAAAGTCACTGCTACACAGAATAGATTTTAGTTGGAGGGATAATGAACTACTTAAAAATGAAGCCACTCTTTGATGGTTCCAGCAAAGACTGTACCACCAGTTCTTTGCAGACAGTAACAAAAACCTTCATTTATAAAGCCAACAAAATTGGTAGCAGTCCCTCTGTCTCAGAAGAATTTTATTTCACAATGAAAGTGAACGCAAGAGCAGAGAACTCCCACAAACTTGCAATACTTCAATTAAATATCCAACAGAACTTAAACTATCAGCATTAATACTAAACACTCTGACAGTCTGAAAAGTCATTAAGTCACTGGAGGATCATATTTTGCTGCCCTAATTCTGTTTTCTACCACTAATCACAGACTCATAGCATACCAGGTTGGAAGGGACCTCAAGGGTCATCTGGTCCAACCTTCCTTGGCAAAAGCACATTCTAGCCAAGATGGCCCAGTACTCTGTCCAGGTCAATCTTAAAAGTGTCCAGTGCTGGGGAATCCATCACCATCCTGGAGACATTATTAATATGAACAATGTTTCTCATTACCAGACTTACAGACTTGGACAGAGTCAAAAGCAAACTCAGGTTCTTCTGTTGGAGCAAAGTTCTGCAAGCCAAACTCTGGCTGTAGGGACAGCTTCGCTGCCTGACAGCTTTTAGATGACACCAGCAACTCCGATGACTTCAAAGTCATATATATGTAGCCAGCAGAGCCTATAATTGCAACCAAATACAACACCACACTGCTGATGCAGGAAGAACAAGTGTCAACTCACTTGTTCAGCTGTGCTGATTCTGAAAGAGACAGCATGTCGCGAAGTTTATTCAGGCTGAGCAACAAAGCACATATGACTGTTGATACAGCCAGAGAGTCTGTAGACTAAGAGAGACTAGTCTTTCATCTCCCTGTATTGAAAATACCATATGTTGGGGGAAAACAAACAATTTAGATTAAGAGAGTGATAAGCTGAATGCTCACTCACCAATCACACACACTGAAGATCTTTAATTACGCCTTTTCAACATCTTGGATGGGAGACCAACAAAAGTTGTTTATCTCAATTGTTGTTGGTTTTCAGCATGGTATCCCACAACATCCCAACATCCACACTGGGGCACTACAGTCTACATAGGTCGATTATCGACTGGTCTCAAAGGGAAGTGGGTAGTGGTGTGAACACTACCTGGAGACATGCTGTAATGGGAATTCCCTTAGGCATCCATCCTGGAACCTATCCTGCTCAACACCTGAATCTGCCATATGAAAAAAGAGATGGAACACATCACTTTTCAGAGGACACCAAGCTGGGGTGTGCAGGTGACCCGTGTGAAGGCAGTAGCCAGGGACACTGCCAAGCCAGAGATTAGGGAAGAGCTACAATAGTGTTACAAGGCTGGGTCATATATCCTATCAGGTTGACAGAAGTACAGAAAGATCACTGTTGTGATGGCAAAACATATTCAACTTGAAGAAGATTAACTTATCTTATTGCTAATTAATAACAGCAGGACAGTGAGACATAAAACCAGAACTAAACAAACTTTCCCTCCCACTTTCTTCCCAGGCTCAACTTCACCCCTGACTCTTCTACCTCCTCCCTGAGTGGGTGTGGGGAAAATGGGTAGTGTCTCTTCACTGCTGCTTCCTCCTCTTCCATTGCTCCTTCCTTCCTCTGTTTCAGTAGAGGATCCAACTCCATGGGATACACTCCTTCACTGACTTTTCCAGAGTGCAATCTTCTCACAGTCTATAGCTCTTCAGGACTGGCTCCAGCATTCCATAGAGCAGAGTCTTTCAGAACAGACTGCTCCAGCATGTCCTCCAGCCTGCTCCAGCATGGGCTCCTCTCTCCATAGGGGCACAGTCTCCTTTGGACATACATCTGCTCCTGCTTTGGGTCCTCCATGGGCTGAAGGTGGACCTCTGCTCCCCCCATGGGCCTCCATGGGCTGCAGGAGGGCCATGGGGCTGCCTCAGCCTGCTCTTCACCACAGGCTGCAGGGAATTTGTGCTCTGGTGCCTGAAGCACCTCCTGTCCCCCCTTCTCCAGTGACCTTGGTGTCTGCAGGGCTGTTTCTTTCACAGTTTTCTTGCTCCTCTCACAGCTGCTGTGCAGGGCTTTTTTCCCCCTTCTTACACGTATTTGATATCACAGAGGTGCTCCAACATTGCTGATGGACGCAGATTTAGCCAAGATGGAGCCAAGTGGCAACTCCATCTTGAAGCTTGCTGGAACTGGCTCCATCTGACATGAGGCCAGCTTCTGAATCTTCTCACAGAAGCCATCCCTGCAGCCTCCCTGCTACCAAACCCTGTCACACAAATCCACACATGTATGCAAACATACATATGTTTATGCCCTTTTGCAGACTCCACTGTCTTGACCTTGGTATGCACACTTCTCATACATCACATACAGATTACTGGGCCATCAGTAAGAAATTCAAAATAGCCAGGGCTCCAGGGGGAGGGTAGACAGTCCTGCTGTACTAGCTCAAGGCAAGGTTATCTTAGATCTGCCATACTCATCCTTTACTGAAAGGCAATACTCTCTCTACTGACAATATCACTGAACTCGCGTCCTCAACAAAACTCTTTCAGTCTCTGAGAACTAGGCTGTCTCCTTTGTTTGTCTCTCTCATCTTCCCTCCCCACTCCCAACTTTCAGAGGAGGAAATGATTCCACGCTTGTTATTCAATAACTCTGGGCATTGAATTAGAAGCCAGCCTTTTAACAGATGTAATATATTTACTGATACAAACACAGTTGACCAACAAAATACAGCTTATTGATGTGAGAGCACTCTCTTTTCTGTTCAGATATTCCACACAAAGGGAAGTGCCAAGACTCCATGGGCCACAGGGACTCAGTGGGGAGTGCACATCCGCCTGCAAGCAACACCAAATGCTTTCCAGCTTCATTTTCACGACATCCAGGGACTGTGAAATCTCATGTGTTGGAAACCATCCTTCTTCAGCCTGAGCTACTCTCTCACTCCCAGTGAATTCATTTTCCCCAGTGAATCATGAAGATGCAAAATTTACAAACTACAATATGACAAATATTTAACAGTTTGAAACATTTTTAAAGCCTTATGTTATTTTAAATGTAAACATAGGTTTAGATTTATTATCTCCCAATCCATGTGAGTCATAAATGTTCCCACTTCCCCCCTCCCCAATTTAAGCTTCCTGCAAATGAAGAGACATAAGATTGACAGTTTGTTGGTAACAAGCCTTTTCTGATGTTATGTGTAACTCGTACTGAATTAATGCCATTTTGTTTACATGCAGCATTTAGAAGCAAAGCATTTTCTCAAGTTATGTTCCAGTTGTCTTCTAGTTTTCATCACTGTTAAATATGCTGGTTGTTTTGAATTTTCAGGATAAACCATGATCTAGGGTGAGTATTAATTTGTAAGATTTGTTTGAAGCACAAGGGTAAGGGCAGACATCAAACTCAAACAATTGTCTTTGTTATTCTCCTCTGAAGCACTCACTTCGTGAAGTATAACTGCATGAAAAATGGAAGCCTAACTACTCAAAACAGCATTTTAAAAAAAATCCATTGGCATAATACATCTGGTTCCCAGGACACAAGATCAGACAACAATTTTCAGAAATATACAGGTCCAATCTATTTGCTTTAAACCAACACAAGAAATGCTTAAACCATCATCTTCCAGAGAGTTACCAGTTGTCTTCAAGACCCCAGGGTCTTGAAGGAATACACAGATGAAGGAATGAGTTACAGCTTGTTTACCATCTGGATACAGGCAGATGCTTTCCTGGTCAGTAAGGTAACTTGAAACTCCACTTTCCTCATGAAGAGATTGTGCCACAAGCAATTTGTTCTGGAGTAACTTCTGCACTTCAGTAAACTCAGCACCCATTTCAGAATAGGAAGTCTGCAAGGTAACCACAGCAGAACAACTCTGCTAGAACTACTATGGCTAAGTTTCTTATGGAGTTACATCTTAATACTAAAAACTAGGTTAAACACATATTTTCGACTGCAGAGTGAGACTGACTCAGCAAAGACTAAAAAGGGCTTAAAAGGCAAACCAAAGACATTGCTCAAAATAAAAAAAAAACCAAACAACTACAAGTAGTTCTGAACATATCCCATCAAGATGAATAAGAAGTCAGTGCAATATGTACTTAGCAGTGTTTTTCACTCATAATATTTGCATCATCCTTAGATATGAGGATTCATAAAATTGTAAACATCTTCCTCCCTTTGGAAGATATCAGCAGGTATGCTGCACTATTTACAAGGCTTCACAAGGAAACCAGAACTGCCTTAATTACATGTCAGAACAAGCTGGTGCACACGTAACACTACATAATGGAACAGACATCACATACCATACTTTTATCATGCACTAAAATCACATCTTAATTTTTCTCAACAGCTTTAGATGGCATCTTTATTTTTGTACTTCATAGCAGCCCAGCTATTGATCCTGTATTCTTTTTGCAGCATCTCTATGAACAGACAAAATTGTATTTTGATGTTTTCAGACAGGGTAGGGGTTAGTGGAGTCAAGTAATATTTTCTTCATATAACATCTCATTTTTAATACAAAAGGAGTGTTTTTTTCTGTATTGAACATGGAAGGCAGATCAGTTAGCTGACAGAGAAAGCAAGCAATACCAGGAGTGCACATGTAACATCTCGTACACTACTGATCCAGAAACCAAAGGATGAAAGTCATTGCAGTGGAGCAGAGGAGAAAGACTTGGACTGAAAAAAGTGAAGGCTGCAACTATGTCTAGCATAGAAGAGTCAAGAGAAGACAGCAATAAAATGAAAAAGAAAGTAACAAGAACCACAGAAGAAGATGTAAATTTTGAAATGTATGAGGTACAATTGAAAAATTCAACCTCGGGAAGAGACAATGTGGAAAAAGACAGGAGACCAGCTAGTGGTCATCTACTAGCCTGGAATCCATACAGATTACCAGCATTAATACAACAACAAACACCATTCTCTTTTAGATGGTATACATACTGAGCCTTACAAGACCAGTTTAAGGTCATAAATTTCTCTTGCTGCATGATCCTGCAATACCCAGCACAGCCCTGCCTTAATTATGCCTGGCTGGGCACCATTTACAAGATCTAGATGCTCATCTTTAGGAC
This sequence comes from Geospiza fortis, assembly GCF_000277835.1. NCBI lineage: Eukaryota > Metazoa > Chordata > Aves > Passeriformes > Thraupidae > Geospiza > Geospiza fortis. Next base: position 2,696,027 of record NW_005054311.1, read on the forward strand.
TTGCACAGCTACAAGACTTGTAATGAGACATTCTGTTTACTTTTTGCCCAACACAGCTATTTTAATTTCAAGCTACTTAAGAACTTCTTCAATCACAGAAACAAACGTAAATATTGAAACTGGAGGGCCCAGAGGGGGAAGTGGATGGCATTAGAAAACTTGAAGCACAAAAGGTATTTACAAACAATTTATCCAAAACCAACAAAATTATTGCATGTGTAAATAATTGTACTGGAGAACTGACTGCAATGCAAGAATCAAGGTACAGGAGGGAAAAGAGTTGGGCAATTTGTTGGCAGAAGGCCCTGCATCAACAGCCTAGGATTGCCCAAGCAACACACTGTCCAGACAAACAGCTCCAGAAATTGTGCAACAAACTCTGAAGTGCCACTGCCTCAAATTAGGAGAAAGGAAGCACAGCTCTCACACAACCCACAACCATGCTACAGCTTTCAAACACAAACTCATGAGCAACTCAGATATTATGCTTCCAGTTCACCACATCTGCCCACTACAGAAGAGCTAGACATAAATATTATTATAAAATTATTGCCAGTTCCAGACAACAGTATCAAGTATCAAGTGTAGAGGTATGGCATCCTACTTCTGAAAGGTAACAATTAAGCAGCAACTATGATGAAGGTAGAGGGATAATCAGTGTTGTCCTAGTGAGAATGGAGGATTATTTCACATTAAACATATTAAGCACAGACTTAGACTATGTTGCTGCAGCAAGTCAATGTTTAGTCTCACAGAGTAAACTCAGCCTTTTGGTGTGAATACACCTAGTCTTTACTAACTCTTGAAGCCACAGACAGGAATTACTAAACATATCTAAGAATTCTCAAGCTCTCTAGTGCTTTCCAGTTTCTTGCTTCCCGCCATGCTGAACTTGAATTGCCATCCATCAGTGACAGAGAGAGCCCTTGTGGAAGCGATGTTGATTTAGTGAAGTACAAGGAACTCAAGAGCAAACTGCTTCTGAGAAAATCCCAGCTCCCCAAAGCAATCAAATGTGTGCACATGTGAAGATACTCGGGCACATTTAAGATCCCACTTTCTCAGCCCCATTTCAGTCAAGAGGCTGATTGGAAGCAACAAAGCCTACAAGGATACTAAGGGTTCCCCAAAAACTCTACTAGAATTTCACTACTAGGAGGGAATATCTCATCATTATGGCAAAGATAAAAATAAAAACCAACAAAACTTGCTTAGCAGAACTCTGCCTAGACTTCCACTCCCTCAATAGGAAGAAAAGCCAGACTATGATCTTTAAGTCTGAAATATTACCACGTTTTCCTAGGACAAAGCCCAAGAGACTACTGCTGCCAACGCTGAACAAAGCATTCTTGTTTAAAGGGACACAACTGCATTCTTTCTTTTCCCATGTCTTTCCCTCCACACTGGAGGTATGTTCATTAACTGCAAAACTTGCTGCTAGGGACTATTAAAGCATCTCCACTGAATTCAGAGAGACTTCACATCTATACGCACACACCCCCAAGAAAAACAGAAGAAAAACAAAATGAGATAATGTAAAACTATCAAAGGGCAGGAGGTTTCAACATATCCCTTACCTTGCATATTTAAACACAATAAGGATAGATGGATGGATATCCATCCACTCAGCTCCTGAAAACTTTTATGGGGAGAGATGTCATGGCTTCTCTGGATAACCTGCGCTAGTGCTACACTACCTTCCCTAAGTTTTCGTAATGTTCACTGTAAACCTCTCAAGCTAAATAACATGTCTTTGGCCTTGTAACATCATCCATCACTACCAAGACAAGCTTGGCTTCATCATCTTTATAACTGCCCTTCAAATAGTTGCAGATTGTTATTATCTTACTCTACACCAGACAAGGCTCACTCCCCTCAGCATCTCCTTGCAGGTCATGCAGACCACCCTGGGAATCATCCACTGCAACATCTGCAGTTTCCTGACATTTACTTTTCTAGTCAGCCCAAAAGGAACGTTCTTAGCAGAGGATCCTCAGTGCCAAGGACTGAGCAACAATGATTTCCCATAATCTGCTGGCTATACTCCTAATATAGCATAGCACCAGATTTATTGACAATGATGGTACATTACTGGTTAATATTTAACTTGCTTTCAACCATAATCCCAGGTTCTTTTGAGCAGAGCGGCCACTTAGCCCATCAGTTCCCAGCTGCACTGATTCATGGTATTGTTAAGCATCAGGTGCACCACTTTGCACTTCATGTTCTACTTCATGAAGCTTTTGATGGCCCAAGCCTTAAGTCTCTCAGGATCTCTCTGGATTTATGTTTTGCCATATGTCATGTCAGCCACTCCCAGTAATTTAGTGTAATTTGCAAATATATGTCATCATCCAAATCACTATATATTGAAACATACGGACCCCAGGACCAACCCTTGGCATACTGCACTCAGTCAGCTGCCAGCTGGATGATGAGCTATTGATAACAGTCCAGCTGATTTTCAACCCATTAAGCAGCTTGTTCATCCAGCCCATACTTCCTTAGACCTCTAAATGTGAATGCAGTTGGTGGCATTATTCAAACCCTTAGGAACCTCAGAAGGTGACACTTTTGTCATTCATACAGAGAGCCATTTTGCCACAGAAGGCAATGAGATTGAGTAAGCAAACTCTTGTTAAATGCACACTATTAAGTAATAAATTCTTGACCACGCATTTACAAACCTAACCAATGTGGAAACAAGCCATGATCCTTCCAGGGATGGAAATAAGTCTGACTAGCCTATTACTTTCAGAGTTTTGCTGCAGTTTTTTTCAGATGAACATATGATTAGCCTTCTCCTACAATTTTTCCCTTATCTTCTAGTAATTATGTAGAAACCCTTCCAGTTAATCTTCATTAGCCCTCTGCTGGGCTTTGCCCTTTCATTTTTCATCCTTAAATACCTGAGTAATGCTTTCATACTCTTATTGCTGGTCCATTTTTCCACTTCTTATACATTCTTTTTCAGAAAGATTTTGGTTTTGTTCATGAAGAAGTCTCTTACTCAGTCAAGTGGGCTTTTCAGTTCAAAGTCCTGACATACCTGGAAAATGAGATAGTGTTTTCTTGAGCTGTCCAACAGCTCAGATTTTCAAATTTCCTTTTCTAAGTCCTTTATCAAACACCTTCCCCAGCAATTCCAATTTAACAAATTCTCAGATAAGCAAGTCTGAGTCCAGTCCACAAGCCTAATTTTACCGCTCAGCTTTCCAGCTTTCTCCAGATCCTGAACTCAGTCATCTCATGATCACTCAAGATCCACCAGACTCTTTCATCTTTGTTGTATAATAGGGCAAACAGAGCATTAGCCCCATCTGCTAGGAATTCATCAGCTACAACCTCTAGGAACTTCCAACATCATCTGTCCAAAGTTTTGAAGCCTTCTTAGTAGATGTCTGGATAGCTGAAAGCCTCTGTGATGACAATGGGCAGGAGACCTCTAATTGTTTTCCGAAAGCATTAACCACAATATTGTAGGGCACACAAAACAGATGACAGATGATGGAGAAAAACAGTAGCATGTATTTACCAAGGATAAATCTGCTTGATCAACACACCTGACCACTATGATGAAGTGGTCAGTTGTGACCACCACAGATGGTGGTGAATCTGTGAACAAGAAGGGAGCAATCAAAGTTGCTCACTTTGACTAAAAAACTTTCAACATTATATCTGACAGCACCCTTGAATCCAGGTCAGTGCATTGATAGTTAGCACATCTAGACTCTAGGTAGATGAAACACTGGCTGGATGATTTGGCTCAAAAGGCAGTAATTATCAGTCCATACTATACCTAAAGGGCAGTTACAAGTCAAGTTCCTCAACCAGAATGCATCCTCACTGAGATGCTGGCACGCAGTGAGCTGAGGGGTCCAGTCACACTGAAGTGCAGGGCAGCCCTGTGGTGGTGTCACAGGGGTCCCAGGGTGAGGGAAGAGATGAGAATCTTGACTCCATGTTTCAGAAAGCTGATTTATTATTTTATTATATATATTATTAAAAGAAAGTGATATATTAAAACTATACTAAAAGAATAGAAGAAAGGATTTCATCAGAAGGCTAGCAAGGAATAGAAAAGGAATGGAATGATAATAAAATCTTGTGACTGACCAGAGAGTCTGAGACAGCTGGACTGTGATTGGTCATTAATTAAAAACAACCACATGAGATCCATCAAAGATCCACCTGTTGTATTCCACCGGAGCAGATAATCATTGTTTTTCTTTTCCTCTGAGGCTTCTCAGCTTCTCAGGAGAAAAAATCCTGGCAAAAGGATTTTTCATAAAATATGTCTGTGACACAGCCCCTCAAAGTAACCCAGACAGGCTGGCAGAATGGCACAACAGGAACATTTCCAATGAAATTCAAACATGGGCAAATGCAAAGTTCTGCACCTGGGACAGACTAACCCTCTGCAGTGGTACAGGCTGGGGTCTGATTAGCTGGGAGCAGCTCATCTGGAAAGGACTTGACACTCAGGCAAACCAGGAGCATGCCCAGGCAACAAGGAAGGCAACAAACACACTGCACTGTAGCAACAGGAGCATTACAAGCAGACTGAGTGAACTCACTCTTCCTCTTTACTCAATGCTTCTTAGATCGCATTTGGGAGAAGGCAGCAGAAGTTACAACAAAGCCATTGATAACTGGAGGGGGGTCTGCACAGGGCAGCAACTTCCCCATGAAGAATGGCTGAAGGACCTGGGATTGTTTGGGCCAGAGGAAAGAAGGTTTGGAAAACAGAAGAGCAATCTGAGAGCTAAGCAGAAGTCACTGCAGACAGAGCCAGGGTCTCCACTGAGATGCATGGTAAAAGAACAAGACACAAATCAACACAGAAAAGGTTAGATGTCCTAAAAACCTTTTACCCTCGGGTTGCTCAGAGAAGTTGTAGCATGTTCATCACTGTTTTCAAGATGAGATGATATCCTCAGTCTGAATTCAAATAAAAAGTCTAAATTCAGTTTTGATTCTGCTTTGAGTAAGAGCTTGGAACAACCAATATGATTGCCAGCTAAAAGCATCTAGAAAGGTCTCTATCAACAAGAATATCCTCTAGTCCTAAGCATTTTTCTGTTCAAGTTCCTATGAAGACACAAGCTTTGGACAGCAACTTTCTGTCTTTACATACCACATCATTTTTTCTTCCACTGGAGAATTTCAAATGGTTTTATAACTTCAGGCTTTTACAGTTCAGTCACTTACAAAGTATCACCTTATGACAATTCATTATGGCCTCTAAATGTAACATGACACCAAAGAAAAGAAACTGAATTCGAAGAGGGAAGGAAAAGACCTCTCAACATTAAGATATTCCAAGATTTTTCTCTGAAAAAAACAGAATTAATACCTATAGTCACAGACAGAAGAAGGCACCTGAAGGTATTTCCAACATTTTAAAAGTACTTCTGTATTGAAAAGTACAGAAGCTACAGTCACTATGTTGCAACAAAATACACAGGAGAACACAGACCACAGTATCTCTGCGCCCTTAAGAGAGGGGGGAGCACTCTTTCAATTCCTGATCCTCTCTGACAAGAGTAGAAAGACTGATAAAAATACTGCACTGACCAGCAGTCGGCAGAACAATGCTCAGAGATCTCTGTGGTAGATGGCATTTTCTGGTGGAAAGAAGAAACTGCCTTTTCTGCAGAAGGCTGGAATAACTGATTTCAAAGTAACAATGAACAACTCACAAGGTATCTCGATTTGCAGACACGCCATGAAGAATCTGTTTTACTGTGTCTATGCTTCTGTCCTGAGGGGGCCAAGGCAGGAATCTTTCTGCTCTCTTACAAATTGAGGGATCTACATGCTATATACAGGTATAACTACACCTCAGCAACACAAGCCTCAAAAATGCCAGCTGGCTTTCTCCTCACAGAGGTGCAGATTGTCTGGGACCCTGAACCTGCACAGCCCCACTGTCAAGCAGGCTGCAGTCAGAAAGAAGCTTTGCACTGCTGACGCCAACAAATTTTCCATGTGCCTTTTTCCCCCTAGAACTTCTACTTTTAAAATGGAAAAAGTCATCTATTTATTTTCTTTTGTCAACATATAATACCATAAAAGCAAAGCTGCTTTCATAACCAATCATTATATGAGAAAAGTTACCACTGAAGTGGAAAAGAGCAATATCCAAAATAAATCCTCATAACAACAGTCGTGCCTCAGTGAGATAAGCACAAAGGGAAAAACTCCCAAAATACAAAGCAGTCCACTCCAAGAAAGCAGTTTAAGTAAGCTCTTCCACAGTATTGGATTCTATCTCTACTAATTACTAGCAAGCAAATTCACATTAAAAAAAAACAAAGAAAAAAATCCTTCTGATACACAATTCAGGTACCACATTCATTTAGAACAAAGGCCTTGGAGAAATATTTTTAAAATTTATGTATTTTTCCTCAGTATACCTTAGTGAGTGGTTGATTTCTCTAGAAAATGGCATAGCAAATAGTATAAAGTCAAATGCTTTTACAAGCTAGGACCCTATTTATATACTATTTCTTCAGTCCTAGCACTTAAATAAAAAGCCAAATACTCTTGTGCTACTTTCTCCAGCTTGTGGCCTCTATCAGAATAGGAGAAGGCTGCTTTTTTTCTACAGTTAGAACGAACTGTTTTAGCAAATTCTCAGTATTTCAGGTTTCAATATAAAATACTTGGCTTCTCTTCACAGGAGAAGTTCATATGAGATGTTGCACTGCTTTTGTTGGTTTTCCCCTTTCCCTTGGACAAGGGCATTTCAAGTATTTTCACAGGACATATTACTTTCAAGGTTTCCACAGGGATGCAGGTCTCCCACTTAAGAGTCAAAGTACAGAAGATGTATCTGAGAAGAGGACTAAGACACATGTTATGTAATGGCAAACCTTCCCCATTCTATTCCAGCAGAGCAATTAACCCAAAGATGGAAAGGAAAACTACAGGTGAACTATCAGCCTATTTTAATGTGTTCTCAAAACACAAATTTTTCTAAATACACTCCTAAACAAGTTAGACAAATGTAATCTAAAGTACAGTTATGTGGGGACTCATATCCTTGATCAACTGCACTCACAAGACCACAGCTAAATAACCAGGAGATGGACATTTTAAGTTATTTCCCGGATGTTATTATTTCCAGCAGTTTTAACTGTTGGCTTGAATGACAAACATTGGCTTTTAAAATTTATAGATGTTATCAAGACATAGGTCAAATAACTTAGGTGAAAGTGTCCAAAACAAACAATTCTGTACCAAGATTTCTTTTTTAAAGATTAAACCCAGAAAATCAAAGCAGCACTAGTAAAGAAAGCATCAATCAAGAGAGGTTTCAACATTAAAAAAAAATCCATTAGACATAAGATACCATACAAAGAAGATAAAATCAAGAAAGCAGTAGAGCAGAGAGAATGGGGTGCTCACAATGGATTAAAAATTCCATGTAGTCAATACTAGACTGTTGCCCAAAGAAGCAGGTTCGATTTCCAGCAGGAGTGTTATCCTCCTAGGAGGGTTATCAGTGAAGTCTCTGGAAAGCAATTACAGTTCCTCAGTGCTAATAACAAATCACAACTGGAATCCCATACTCAGTTTGGAGCACCATGTTTACAACCGCTGACAGAAAAAGAGAAAGCACCCATGAGAGAACTGCAAGGACAATAGTTTTAGCAAACGTGGCTCATACAGTAGAAAACAAAACAAGGCTGCTTGGATGCTTGTCTCAAAAATCCTACCATCTAAGAACACAGCCCAAACACAAGAGTCTCCATGTTCACACCTTCAATACAACCAAGTGCTCTATGAAGAGGACAGCAATCAGTGATGTTCTGTATGGAACAGGAAAGTTTGAACTTGCAGCTGAGCTTATTTAGACTAGGAAAAGTTTTAATAGTTAGAACAGTAAAACAAAGGAGGAAGATGCCCAAAGATGGTGTGGGATCTCTTGCCTTGGACGACTTTCAAGAACTAGACTGACAAATACTCCAAAGAAACTTGATGCTGCCCCAGTATCCTGGGCAAATGAACAGTATCACTTGCATTTTTGTGCTACAAAGTGACTTTGCACTACTAGGTCCACGATGTCTTCAGAGTAAATCTGTTCTTGAATTTAACAACTGCCCATGTTAGAAATGGAAATCAGAACAGTTGAGGTTGGAAGTGACCTCTGAAGGTCTAGTCCAGCTATCCTGCTCAAAAATGGCCAACTATAGAACTCTGTCCTGGACTGTGTCCGAACTGCTTCTCTGTCCATGATGGAGACTCCTTGACCTTTCTGAACAACCTATTCCAATGCTGGGTCATACTTACGTAAAGAATGTAAAATATGTAAAAGAATTTCTCCTGATGTTCAGATGAAGCCTCCTGTGTTTCAGTTTGCACCCATGACATCTGGTCCTGTCACTGGGTGCCACTGAAGAGAGAGCCTGTCTCCATCTCTGCACCCACCTTTCAGGTATTTAAACACAAGTTGCGTGTGCCATCTGTGTGTCCCCGCCCAGCCCACGAGACTCCTCTTGTACAGGCTAAACAGTCTCAGCCTTTCCTCTTATGAAATGCTCCAGTCACTTGATCTCTTCAGCAGCTCTTCATTCAGCTCTCTCTGTTATCTCTGTGTCTCTCTTGTACCGGGGAGCCCAGAGCCAGACCCAGCACTCAGGTGTGGCATCCCCAGTGCAGAGCAACAGGGGAGGATCAGCACCCTCGGCCTGCTGGTGACACTCCATCTAGTGCCACTTGCCTCCTTTGTGCCAAGGGCACGCTGCTGGCTCAGGCTCTACTTGCTGCCCACCAGGACCCCCAGGGCCTTTTTGTGCACAGCTGCTTCCCAGCAGCTTCCCAGCAGCTTTCCTCCAACCCAGCGTCTGCTGATGCCTGGGTTTGCTCCTCCGTTGGTGCAGCACTTGGCACTTGCTTTAGCTAAGAGACAGGAAAAGTAAGACTTTATATCCTTCCTTTCAAGCAACCTGTTTCCCAACTGTCTTATTTTATACTCTCTCTCTCCCCTATATTCTTCCATATTTTTTCATCTTCTACCAAATCTTTCTTCTGTTCCCTGCAACATTCTGACAGCTATTCAGAGCTATAAACTCCTTACAGATCACATCTGCCTTGCTACCACTTACACTTCAAGATCTTGTCAAGCCTGTTCTTCAAGGCGCACACACCTTCAAGCTAAACGAAATATATTTAAATCAAGTCTGAAATTACTGCTTGATAAACAGCACTGCACATGTACCATGTCTCAGATGTGACTCATCTCTACCAGGGGCTAATATATATGCATGCCAGGATCAAACGGAACAAAACAAATGCCATCAAGATTAAGAAGAAACACACATACACAGAGGTTTGTATTTACAAAGCAGCCCAAAGGAGTGTGCACCCAACTAAAATGAAGTGAAATTCAGGCACACAGCACCACCCTCCAAGGCACATAACCCTCAGCTATTCTTCAGGTTCAAATAAAGAACAAATAAATTAAAAAAGAAAACAACAACAATCAAGGCAGTAACCAACAAAAATAACTCGGCACTGGGAGGCAGGCTTCCCTAGATTTTGTTATTGCTTCAGTCCCTTGTTTTTTCAATTTATTAAACAGCTGTCTGTGAAGTTTAATATGTAAACAATGCACAGAGGATGATGTTGCTTTAAATTATGCCTGCATAAAGTCCAAGTAATTTCATTGGAAACACAGTTTATATAAAAGTGAATTTGTTCCCAATAATATTGCTCATAAGAGTGTTCTTTACTTGGGGTCATTGTGCATTTCTGTCTGCTTCCAAGCACAAAAGCAAACTCTGTTACCAGTCAGCTGTTTCAACACCCAAAACTCAGATGGAGAGATGGTTTGTAATGATTCTTTCTGCATAAGTTTCTCCTCTGTTTTCCACTTTGCAACAAGCAAGCTATGACTGGTAGAAGCTTGCTTTATTCCAGGCTATTTAATAGCACTGAGTTCGTATTTCCTCCAACATATGAGGAACACTTGTTGATAATACACATCAGATAATCCAGGAACGCAGGTTCAGCTTTCACTGCTGCTTTATTGCAAGCAATTAGGCTGGTTTCTACATACTCAAAATGCTTCTACTGAAACTACAAAATTCTCTGCTATCTGAGATTTTCACATCTTTACTGGCAGAAAAGTGTTCCATGCCTTCACATGTGTTTTTGGGAAAAACATATTTAATGTCATTGTTCCTACAGTTCTAATTGTCTCATTAATCCTTTGTCAAATATGAAAGCAAAAAAACAAACAAAGAAAAGAAAACAAAAAACTCAACCAAAAGAACCTGGGGTTTATTTTATTTCTTTAAATGTTATCAGCTTTCAGGAAAATATTTATTATATTCAGAAAATCAACTGATATGTAAAGGTTTCTGTAGAATGGGATTAAGGGTTTGACTCCTTAACATCTTGGAGAAGAAGTACAAGAAGAAATTAATAAAATTTGAGTTTTCTTCGCAGTTATGTAAAAACAGTAAACAATCCCTCTTGGCATGTACGTCATTTAATACTAGAAAAAGAGAACAATCAAAATAGAAGTCACTAGTAAAAGCTGAAGCATAAACATCTTTTTCAAATTGCATACGCATACACAAGAACAAACAACATTCCAGCCTCATTCATGTTTAAATTAAGATTCAGAATACCTAAAGGCTGCTTGGAAAACATCTGTTAATTCAGCCTTTTTTTGAGGGGAAGAAGGAGTAAGGCACAACGTCTCATTTATTTAAGCAGCTATTCCAAGAAAACTGATTATCTCTCCAAGGGAATGTTAATTCTTCTACCTTTTCATTCAGCAACTGAACAACAAGACATACATATCTGTAATACACAACAAGACTGAGACATGCACTCACAAAAGGAAACAAAAAACATTTTTGGAAAACATTTTTGGATGCTTTCAGCAAAATTTTCTTTATATGGCAAGAGATTAAAAAGGCACAGAAGTGTTTGTACTATCAGCTCCTTTAAGAAGATCACACTACAAGTGTACAGCAAACATACAGGAGCTTTGTCAGAGTACAACAGAAGTAGAACACCACTAGAAATCTGTGCCTTAGCTTGAAAAAGAGAAAAATCTTCCCTGAAGTGCACATGCAGGCTCTGAAACCCTATCTCACTATCACAGGCAAGCATGGTAACTGGGCAAATTATACAAGTTCTTGCCAAAGGTCTTTTGTGATGACCAGGCAGGGTTGTAAAGACATCTGTAATCCACATATCAATTTGTGTGGATAGCTCTGCTGATGTTCTTATCTTCCTCTTCCTAGGAGATATTATTCAGGGCATGTTATACAGGTACTGTAACTATAAATTTAACCAGAAAATAAAATTAGGTCTATAGGAGAATTAGCATAAAAATCATTATGTGCTTCTGTTGTCTTTGGATGGCTAATTATCATACAATAGCAGATTACAATACAACAAGAAAAGGCATATACCAGAGGTTAGAATTGTGAAATTTAGCTGCAATTTCTATGTTTATCAGAAGGCAGGCAAGAGACAAGGGAATGAAACCCTCATTTTCATTTTACTGCCCAGAAACATGGCTCTGTTCTGAGCTCCTGCTCTGCCCTCTCTCACTCTTGGGAAGGCCAGAATATGGTCCCAGTTTGCACGAAGGTAAAAGCTCTCCAGCATTACCTCTCTTTAAAGCTCTTTTCAAACCTAAATGGCTCTGTGATTCAGTAACTGGGTCTCTATAAAGAAAACATATCCCTGTGGATTCCAGATCTCCCAGGCAAGCATCTCAGACTTTTCAGAGTGCATCCAACTGGCACAGTGCAGGGAGACTGCTCACCTGTGCAGAGCACAGAGCCTAGAACTTCCCAATAACCCCAGAGGTGAGCAGTTTCTATAGAAAGCCAGCTTAGGCTCTGCTGTCCCACTTTCCTGGCTCATGTCTCATCTCACCATCAAGGATGAGGGCTGAAGAGGAATGCAAGTCAAATAAGACTTGCAGGGAGTCCAACCAACCACAGGTTGTGTAAGATCTGCTCTCCCTCATTCCCTCACATTCTGCTGGCTCTCATCCCACTTGTGGCAACAAAATACTAAATCCCTCAAAGTCTGCAAGATAAGAATCTGAGTCTTAGCTACCTTTAGCCACCTAAATAAGAACAAAACACCTGGGCTGATGAAGCAGCAGCCCTCCAGACATCCAATACACATACACTTTTTCACACAGACAGAAGCTGCCAGGACTTCTTTTTGAAGTGGAAAAAAGCATCTCTGTTAGCTGAAGGTCTCCTTGGGAAAACCAGGAACAAAATCCTCATTTTTTTCCCCACCAGCAAAACTAATGGACCTAAAGATCTTCCAGGTGTAAAAGTGACTTTTGGGAAAGCGAGTAGAACCAATATTCTGGTTTAACTGCATGCTAAGCAACTGGAGTAGGAAAAGTAGGAAGGAGGACCACAGCAGCACCTTAGCTCAAGTCAACTAAAGCAGACAGAGCTGGGCTGACCCAGGTATTGAGACTGAATTGTTCCCAGGGGTAAGCTTCAAGAATCAGCATCTGAGGACAGTACATTAGCAGAGCTAAAAAATGGCTTATGATATAGGCTGTAACACTGAAAGGCAAAAGTGCTGAAGACACAGGAACTAGGGCTAACATAAACCACACCACTAGAATGTTTTAAATAATGAAATGTAAGAGATGAGCTCAGGTGAAAACCACCTACTTTTATCAATAATGCAGTCTTGCAAAAGGTTTCTGGTTCATGACGGACCAGCCCAATTTTCCTAAAAAAACCAGTTTCTTAATGGAAGACAGCAAATCTGAGGGGTATCTAAATGCTGTTGACTGCTAGATTTGCACTGACCCTCTCCTTTCTCAAATCCCCACACTGCAAACCATATTTAGAAAGAAGCAAACAGAGAGACTACAGAGGAAAAAAAGGCAGTCTGAAGCTTGACACCTGCTTCAAAGCATGGTATTTTCTGTGTAGAAAAACAGATCTAAACCAAATCTGAACTGTGAAAGATGAATTCATCATATCTGGCTGCATATCATCTGCCAAGAGTGTCTACCAGATCAGTGTTTGTTCTGGGCAGGTGAAAGGCCTATTGAGATATCCCTGTTTGCACTGCCTACTTGTCTCCTGACAAGGGTGGAGCACTGGAATAAGCAGGTCCCAGCTTGTTGGCACTACAATAAACTGAAAAATGCTTATCATACTCTGGTTCTTTCCAAAAAACCTGCAGTTGTGCCTTCCTGAGTTTCGAGTACAGTGTTGTGGCATCAAATGGCTCTTTGGGACAGAGATCTAGAATGAAACAGGACCTGAAACACGGCTTCAAGGAGGGAAATGCAAGGATATATAGGCTATATATGTGATGCTACTGACAAAAGGAATGCAATCTCAGTATGCCTGAAGTGTACATCATAAAAAAATGGATCCATGCAGGTAAAAACACCCAGTTGCAAATTAAATTACTACAATGCACTGACATGAGCAGTGGCATACTTTCAGCACAAGCCTCTATTTAAATAAGTACTAAGTCCACATTTAGTACCAAGACTGATAGGATGTCACCATATCAGCTTGCTTAGAGCCCTTAATTAAGGGGACACACTACAACTTTTCCTTCAGTGTTTTTCTCCCCTCCACCCCTGCCTCCCATTCTCTTCCTTCACACCCATAGGGAAAATAAAATCATCCTGCAACAGTTAAGCATCCTTCCAGTGTCACAGCCTTAGACTTTTCAGTATGAATGAACACTGGCCTTATACTCATTTCTAAGGCTCATTTACAATACAGCTGGATCAGTTCTTTCCTAGTTCATTTGCTTTCAATAGGGGCTTCATTCTCAATTCAAATGACAAATCGCTCCAGCAACCACACATACACATGGCTTCCTCAAGCCTGGCATTTTTTAGGTTTAATGAAGCCTTTTAAATGACTGTTGTTTAAATTACTGTGTAGCAATATATACATGTTAATTATTTTGGGAGACCTGTGCAAAGTAGACAAGCATTCAACTTTAATACATAAATATTGTGGCCAAGGATGTTTTAGCTACTGAATAGAGTTCATACTGTTGATTCATTTCATCTTTCATGCATTTTTCTGGCAAAAAGCTTCTAATAACATGAACTAAAGCACATAATCCCCTAAACATCAGGAATAATAGCAACTCTGTTGACCTGAATCTGTTCCCTTCAACTTCCTTTATCTGAAAATTGGCACTCATGCTAAATGAACAACATAAATAACAGCATTTAGTGATTGGTGTTTGCTGGATAAGCTCCTCTACTTTTCCATATTACTCTAGGAGAACTGTATTTTTTAAGTAATGATCTTTTTCAGATATTGCACCCTACTGAATACTTCTTGCTCATTTCAGGCTGCCAGAATTCTTAATTTCAGAAGAAAGATGGCACAGTCATCTCAGTTTCTCAACAAAATAACATCATAATCTGTATTTTATCTTTGCTAGACCTTAACATTTCACAAAGGGCTTATAAAACATTTATTACTATAAATAACATTGAGTGCAGGAGGGAGGACGCAAGAAGAATTAGGTTTGGAGTGTGTTACAGATGTGCCTACATTTGTTATTAGCAAAGTGCATGCACATTGTGTGTTCAGTCAGGAAGCAAGAGTCCTTCTCCATTCTGTGACACTGGCAGACATGTGGAGGTGATGACTATAAACCAAGAGAGCTTGTGATCTGCAGCAGCTCAAGGTGTGCACATGATGCAGCCAGCAACAAAGTCACATTCTTAGTGCCTTTGCCCTTCCTCTCAGTTCTGCTGCTCTTTCATTCATGTGACCTTTCACATTAACACAAGGTTCTCAACCTCTACACCACACCTTCCACGGCAGAGGCTTTAGTCTCATTAATTTCCAGAAACCTTACGTTAACCCTGATTTGAAAAACTATGTCAGCATAAAAATTTTGAGGAAAAAATTGCAACACTGGAAAATGCAAGCCCGACAGTTCAACCTAATTTATACAAAGAAAAGGTGCTTTGGCTCTCTAATAAACTCTGTAATAACCAGAAATCATTTGACTACTACTAAAACATAGAAGATGATTATCCTAATGACAACAGACAAGTTTTCCCCTATTCTATCAAAGAATCATTTTCTTCAGGAATGCAAGTCTGACTTTATCCACAAATCTTTTCTCTATTCCTCCACTTCTCAAACTAAACAAGTACATTCTCAATGCTGGAAGAACAAAGGCAACAGGCATTTTTTAAATTTTCTTGATAAACTTATTATTTACCTTCCCAGGTTCAGGTTTGCTTTTACACCGTGCCAAGTACTGTTGCCAGTTAAATTTATCTACTGATTTATAAGTTTTTATCACTCGCTAGATCTTTGGGTCCCAGAGCTGTACTTTGAGTTTCCTTTGCCCAAAGCAAGTGCAGAGTGAACCAACATACAATTAAGATGGGAAGTCAGGCAACAATCATCAAAAATTAATGTGAAGAGCACAACAGATTCAGGAAGCAAAACCCAAAAATTGTTAAGTGTCATGAGTTTGGTTTGTCACCACAGCCCATCCCCAGATGAGTCACAGTTACTCAAAACAAAGATCATTAGAGTCACAAAGCATACATAATGAAGTTTTCTTCAACAACCAGGTGCACTTCAGCATTATTACAGCAAAACCACAAAGTTACCGCATTCTATGAGCACAAGATCACTGAGGAATGCAGCAGATTTTATTCAAATATAGCAAGTATTCATGTATTTAAAAAAGCCAGCCCTTTCTTAACTCATCTCATATTTGTACCTATTTCTATGCAAGTTAGCAAACACTTTCAATTTATTAAATGTGGGGAAAACCCCATACTTGACGATCTCAGGTTGATTTTTTTTTCCTTAAAAATGCACAGCAAACTGAAGACATGTTATTTTTGTCAAAACTGTTATGTTAGCATGCAAATTCAGCGTGTCAAAAAGAATGATTATGCTGAGTTGCACGGTTTGTTACATTCTTTCTTCCTGTCATGAACAAATTATGATAAATTACACAGGCTTGCAATAGTTAATGCAATTTCTCCTTTAACACAAAAATATAAGAGTTCATCATTGTTTAGAAAAATGCACTTTGAATGGATTGCTATAAGCTCTTCAGTTTCTAACTTCAGTATTTTGCCAATAATCTTTCCATGTGTTAATGCTTAACATTCCATTTAACTAAATCCAAATATCACTAAGTTTATAAAAAACAGTTTAACCCATTTTTTGACTGTTATTTTTTACTGAGCTACAAGACATGGTCTTATTCACTAGAAGGCCTAAGCAGAACAACTTGTCCTATCTTTTCCCACAGGTTAAAGAAATTCTGTCCACTGAAGCAGCAAACTCCAGAGCACCATAAAGGTCTCTAGTACTTGACTGTCTGAGGAATACTTCCTTTGCAAAGTCTCCATAAAAGCCAGTTTACAACATTACTCCTCATCTAATCAAAACAAATACAGTAGTCCTACTTTGCTTATTGTCCAAAATGACATTAGCAGTCTGAGGTTGGGAGCATCACTCTCCTGCCTTATTCTTATGAGACGTTTTCCAGATGATAGCCACCAGGTCATCCTAAGAAATGAGATTTCTACCACTGGTTTACTTTTTGAAGGCAACAGTTTCCTCAAAATCTAGATAAAGTTAAAACACACACAGTAAAGATCTCAACACATTCTCATCAAGTACCAAAACCACACTTCATGTCATAATAAACAAGTTCTAGCCTTGAAACATTTCTAACAAAAGATGAAGTTCAAGACAAAACATCAAGAGAAAAGAGTAGGCTTCTGCAGATGTGAGAAGATAATTATCTCTTGACTAACTCATGACCCACAGCACTTATGCAAGTACACATGCTGTCCACCGGGCTGGAGAACAATATGCTATGAGCCTGGCACACCAGAACGGAGTATTTCAGATTCAGAGAATGAAACCAAGTGCACAGAAACAGTCTGAAAAGGACAATCATTGGGACAGACAGGTTGTTCCCGTTAAAAGCAGAGTAACACAAAAGTTCAGCTGCAGCACCAGCCACATCCATGTATAATTTTTGATACATTGGCCAAGGCAGTTGAATCGGATGTGAAAGGATTATCATGGTAAAATAGATACCCTCGGTATCAGCAGCATGAAGTTTGGAGAAAGCTGCAATCATCATCAGGCAGATTCTTAGATATTTACGTATCAAAAGAGTAGAACATCCACATCTTTTAAGTACTGATCAGGAACACGTGGGAAAAAAAAAAACAAACAAGAGACAACACTAAGAAAACCACGAATCTAGCACTTAAGAGTGAAAACAATTTAACATAAGTCTGCCAATTTACAAGCACTCATGTTTCATTGCGACTGGCAAAATTGTAAAGAAAGTGTATTAGAACATTTTAGATGATGCACAACATAAGAGTATCATGTTTAAACTTAGCTGGTTTTGATTTGTTTTACACTGACAGTGAACTAGTAATTTGTGTGTTTAGACAAGTCATAAACTCATATCAGAAAAGAAAAGTCTAACAGGGAACATGTTCAAAGTCTCAAGTTCTATTCTGATACATTTTTAACAGGCAGATTCATTCTCTCTCCCTCTCAGAATCAGCAGACGTTTAACAAAAGTCTCAAAGAAATCAGAGGTCTTAACTTAATAAATTTGAAACTGCCTCCCCAACCTCCCTCTTGCACCCTGTTAATCTAAAGTACTTGGGCTGGGGGAACTTCAAAACAAATTTTATCCAGCAATTTGAGAAGTTAATGACTAATATCTGTTTTTCTGTGATTTCAACTGTGTAACAAGTCACTAACAAATAATAATACCTGTAATCTGTCTAGATTAGCTGCAGCACAGACAGATTTGTATTTTAGCAAATTATCAGCTTTGTCTATGCTTCATCACTGTTCTTAACCAAACTCTACACTGCCAGTTTCATGCAAAAAGAGGTGCTTTTAATTTAGGCTTATTGGGTGTTCCACATGTAAAGCTCATATCTTCTACCCTACAAGGTTATCACAAGACAGTCACCTCAATTCAATAAAAAATGTGAGAGCAAAAAGAACTTTGTACTGTAACACTGCAATACCTTTAGTCAGCTCCCAGTATTTGTGTAAGGTGAAATTCTGCTTCTAGAACGAAGTCCAGATAAAGGGGCACTACAGCTAAACTTGTTTCCTCAGTCTCACATAGTCAAGGGGCTTTGCATCTACAGAATATGTCTTAAGTATCCACACTTTGACAATCTAATTTTTCCCTCCAGCAGTGTTTCAGATCCTCTTTTGGCCAGTACAGAACTCAAGCATTTATTCCCAAAATACAATGGCAATAGTTTGCAGGGGCTTTCCAGACAAAAACCTGTACAGAGGAATACTGTGGGTGCAGAAAGAGCAATGCAGAGCCATACCAAGAAGCCTGACAGGGCAACCTTACCGAACCTGTTGAATTCACTGGTGCTGTACCAAACCCACATACCCCCATGACTCTGCTAGAGATCACCATCCCCTGCACAACGCCACACACACACCTTTATCTCAGCCACTGCAGCTCAAGAGTCTCTCATGGTTTAAATTCACAGCTGGTTATGCAGCAGACCCTTCTGTTAGTTCAGCCACAGAGCGAGACAGCTGAAGGCAGCAGCGTCTTAGCCTCTGGTAATCTGTTCTGCTCAGTTTATTAGAGCCTCAAGTCTCCTGTCCAGACGGGGATAACAGACATTGTCACCTCACTACCCAGACAGTATAACACCTCCAAAGATGCTTTGGGACTATTGCAAGAGGAGTAGCAAATGCCCAATAATTAAAAAAAAATCGGATATTAAATTGGAAACCTTCACCCATGAACACTAAAACCAACACTTCCCAGCTCTGGTTGGCATCATCCTTTAAGTTTCCCAGATCTAAGTTGATCTCCCTCACGCTGAAGCTGCAGCACAACAGCCCTGACTGTAAATGAATGTAGGCATGCATGCACACAAAGAAGCACCAGATGGCCTGGGATCTCTGTTTTCTTTAGCATTTTGAAAACAGGATTGATGCCACAAGCCATCAAAAGAACACAACTACTTAGTCATAAGAAAGAGAATCCTGAAGCAAAACTTTTTTTTCTGTGGTTTTCTCCCTCAAAAAAAAAAAAAAAAAAAACCAACAAAAAAGTATGTTTATTCAAGTGTTTAAAATAGTTGTCATTCTAGTAGAAACCTGTCGTTCTAATGTAACTTGTGTACTTGGAAGTAGAAGCATATTTTCCACTGGAACACTTTCAGCATGATTCAGAGCTATCCATTTGTTCTTTCAAGACAAATAATCTTCCACCTGCTCCTTAAAAAGCATTGATTTAGATCATTCTCTTAAACAACGCTTCCTTCCATCAATGCAGTAATTTAATAGTAAACCTTAACAGGTTAATTTGGAAAATGTAACATGAGGTCAAATTCATCCACAGTCTACTTTCTACTTTCATAGAGACTAAATTAAAAATAATTGAGGAATTAGAAATGGAAAGATAAAATTTAATTGACATTTATTCACAAACAAGAATTACTGAATTTGTAGTACTAAGACCCATTTCTGGAATAGCTACAAATAGAGATCTACAATTAAACTCAGACCACTTGAATTTTATGGATCCTTAATAGATTAGGAATCCAGGCCCTGCTCAATGCAGCAGTAATTTTTCCTGAACATAGCTTCCTTCCGCCTCACCTGCAGCCAGCCTTAAAGAGATAAGGGATGCACTCCATCACAGGATATCCAGATCAAGTAATGACCCTAAGACCACCTTTTCAGTCCTGGTTCCATTTGAAACTCCACTGGTGAAGCCTAGACAAAAGGTGACTTTCTCTAAAACTTCTAGTATCTTTATAAATTCAGTATCTTTGTTATTCTTATCAACTCTAGCAGAGAGTTAATTCTAGATTCTGAAAATAAAAACTAGAGACAGCTGGGTCTAGTCAGCAATCGATTAGATAACAGCAGCATAAATTATACCACTCATCATGATCTCAAGAAAATTGTCTCATAACACAAGTCGAACTTCTTTCCCCATAAAACTACACTGTTATTTGACTACAGCAATAAGAAACGTCAGAAGAATTTCTGCAAGACCTCTGACTTCGGATCAGATGAGTTCTTGCAGATCTAGCTCGAGCTATTTGCCACAATTTCTGTCACTGAACAACATGACTGCAGCAACCAAGCACTTATTTCTTCTCCACTTCACATTAACCTGTCTTACTTTGGTGGGACAGACCAGAAGCACTCACATGACCAAGCTATGAGAGCACCAAGCACATGAACCAATCCATTCCTAAAGTGATTACTTAGAGGCTCACAGCCCAACTCAACAACACAGGCTGTTGCTGAACTTTCACTTTAAAGAACTTCTGTGCCCTCTGGCTACTGCTTGACCCTTTACTTATGCCATACTTTTAACAAATTTCTGACATTCAATGCTGCAAATGTGTCTTTTTTTCTTCTCCCCACAATGAAACATCCCTAGGTCTGATCCCTGACCTGGCTTTCAGCACAGCCCCACAAACAGCTGAAAGGGCAGGTGTTTGTGTCTGTCTACAGCACCATGACAGGATGAGAAGCCAAGAACTGTTTCAAATTAAACTGACCACAAAACACCCATACTCTCAAAACACAGCTGATGAGTCTGACAGAAGCAAGCAGCAGCATTCCTAAAATAGATGTGTGTAGTTCACAAGAGGCAGATTTTTAAAAAAATTAATCACGAAGGGAAAGGAGGAAAGCAGCCAGCAATAAGCACTGTCAGTGCAACCCCAAAGTGTTCTGCTCACAGTCACTCACCAGTTTTCCCTGGGAGGGAACTAATAAAATTACTCCAGCTGAATTCAGTGAAACCACAAGTCACACAGAGAGGAACTGAGTTTCACTCACACTCACTAGGTCAAAGACAGTGCCCTGACTTTCAGCAGCACTGCAAGAACCCTGGTTATAACAACAGAAAAACAATGGACTGTGACCTCTCAGTGCAACGTTACAGCCAAGAAAACAAACAAGGGAACATTAGGTAAGAAGCAATGCCATTTCTTATAACATTCAGCAAACCATTATAACACAACATTGCTGTGCTCAGCTCAAATGTCTGCACAATAGTCACAAAGTCAGAAAAAAGCTATAAACAATATTTCTGAAAAGCATCTGTAAATAAATTTTGTTTTTATCTACTTAGATATAGACAAGCCTGAGAGGTTGCATGTGTATGAATTTCACATACCTGCATGTGGAGAATATTTTTTTCCCCATAGTTCCATGACTTTTTGTTGCCTGCCTGCTCAAGTACCAAGACAGGGGATAACAGGGACCATAAAAATATTAGATACCATAAAAGACCAATTATTATACTGATAAGTCCGAATGCAACATGGATAAGAAACTGCTTCTCATTAAAGATTCTTAAAGACAGATAAAATAATGAGATCCAAGGAGAGCACCAATAGTAAAAATCTGACAGCCTTAAAACATCTTCTTGGAAGACATTTTAGAGACTGATTAGGGAAGGGGAACAGATTAAGGGTTCACAATGACCTTTTCTGACCTGAAACAAAGCCACAGTTCAGATCCTATTTATTTACAAGCCATCCATATGACTCTCTCCAATACAAGGAGTGATAGAAGAAATTATGTAGTCTAAGAGAATAGTCAGTTGACTTCCATTTAACATCATCCTAACAGCCTCAACAAAAGATGTTAAAAGGAGGAAAAAATGGGAATTGAGACAGCTGGATCACCTGCTAACCACTAATGCAAAGTAAATTTTCTTAACAAATGCAATAGCTTGGTCGGAAGTGGTGGTGAAGTAGACAGGGTTTTTTGGGGTGAGCAGGGTGGAAATAAAAGCAGGTAACAATAATGAGAGGCTTTCTGCATATATTTCATTCTAATAACTCTTCGAAAAATAATTATTTGTAAAAACAAGAAGTTCTGTTAGTATGTGTAAGCTTATATTCATTTAGTCAAGCCTTAGGAACACTGTCTCTCTCCCTATTCCAGCACAAAAGGAAAATGTGCATCATAAATCCTAGCTACCTCAAACATAAATCCCATTTCTTACTGCCACCAGGAACCAGCAGCCTCACAAAGGCTTTAGAGATACCAAAGGCACTCTAAGGAACACCATAAATTCATTTAGATCTGAAACCAAAGCTGCAGGCTTGTCTACGGTGCCATTTCTGCATTTATAACCCATCCTTTAGCAGTAAAACCACGCCAAGTTTATTAGTACCATGGGTTATGTCCATGCACAGGACAGAAAGAGAAGTATACTCCAAAGCATATATCTTCATTGTAGAACCACAGAATCATTGGAAAAGACATCTGAGATCAAGTCCAAGCACTAACCTAACACTGCCAGGTCCAACACTAAAACACATATCTAAGCATCACATCTACACATTTTTTGAACACTTCCTGGGATAGTGATTCCACCACTTCCCCAGGCAGCCCATTACCATGCTTGACAACCCTTTCAGTGAAGAAATTTTCCCTAACATCTAAACATCTCCTGGCACAACTTGAGGCCATTTCCTCTTGTCCTGTGTCTTGTTACCTGGAAGAAGAGACTGACTCCCACCTGTCCACACCCTCCTTTCAGGCAGCTGTGGAGCAGTAAGGTCACCCCTGAATCTCCTAAGAACATCAATCCTACACCCAGCCTCCCACGCCCTGGTCTGCCTCTCAGGGAGCTTCCACTACCATCTGTGCAGAGGCAGAGATTACCCAAGTTTGGCATTTCACAGAAGATATTTTCCAAGCAAAGCAGACAACAGTCTCGGAAGCAGAGGAAGTGGTCACATTTTGTCCCTCCAGAACTGCACTGAATTCATGTTTTGCTTTCAGAGACACTTTTTCAGCACCACAAACTGGAGTGGGATCGCACAGGGTCAGTCAAATATCTGCTGTTTCCAGTGGGCACTTTCACATCATGCACAAGGCAACAGAAAGAAAAGAACTTCGTCCTCCCCTCACCTGGATCAGCTCTGCAATGCAGACAGACCACTGCACCATTTAAGAAACCAGTACAAAATATATAAATATGTAGTTCTCTAAGACTCAAAAGGAAAACTGGGGGAAAGTCTTCCTTCCCATATACAGGATTTTGGAGTCTAATCCAAAACTTCTGTGCAAGGAATGCAGGCAGTGCTGCTCAGAGAGCTGCTGTCTGTAGGGAGAGCTCCTCAGGCCTGAGGCTTTTCATGGGATCTGTATTTGCTGGCTCCCACAAGTCATTTAATGCTGCCCCAGTCTTGACAGCCTTATCTTGTTAATGAGGTTAGTGCATATGCATTAAAGAGGAATTCATATTCTTTACATGTTTCCCTATCTCTCTCACAACCTAACCAGTTGTTTGCCCTGTAGCTTGCAAGAAACAACTCTTCCAAACACCTTACTGAAGATTTTGGTATTATGTAAAAGCTCTATCTGCCTTAAATTAAGAAGCAACTTTTGATTTCAGTAAGCAGTAAGGTGCCTTACAGAGTGCAAAAGAAACAAAGTTCATTTTGAGGGCTATCCTTCAAGCCAGCTCTTGCACTGCAGCTTTCCACTCTCAACAGCTCCTGAAAGTCACAGCAAGCTCACATAAAGGTGTCACACAGAGGTTCTTCTCACTATTTTCTCTTCCTAGAAAGCTTCCAGAATGCAGCTTACACAAACAGCTGGGAAAGTTCTTCCCTCCTGGCATTACACAAATGCTGAGAAACTGGCAGCTTATACAGGGAAAAATCTGCTTTCTGAAAGAGAATTTGGATGAACAGTATTTTCTGTTTACAAAAGAACATATCTTTCTGCTTTGTTTGACATTTTTTCAAGATTCTGATCATACTGGAAATGCTGTCAGATGATCTGTTTTGCTCTCTCGAAGTGAGATGAAATTCTTCAACAAGAAACCATTCTATCAGTAGCTTATACAATAACATGTATTAAATATGGTCCACTTTCCTGACCATAACAATGTTGTTAAAGCAAAACGTTTGCTGAAACAGATGAACTTTTTTTTTTTACAAAACACGTTTTATGATCAAATCACAGACCAAAATACGCTGGGTGTTTAATGTGAAAATACATCAAAATCCAAGAACAAGAACATGAACTGTAAAATGAGAATATCTGCTGGCAAATTTCAATAGCAGCAAACAAAACCCACTTGTTTTTGTTTCACAGCACTGAATTTTTCTATTTCCACTCCCTTCTGAGAAATGTAGTCATCAACTTAGGCCTATTTTTTTGCTAATATACAGATAAATGCTCCAACTCCTTCCTCATTTTTTCCATCTTTAAAGTAAACATCTTTATTTTCTAAAGCCAGAAATGACACATCAGAAAAGTTTTACTGTAGGATAAATTTTAATGCATATAATGCATCAACATGCTACACAGGGAAAAAAAACAATTATAAGTAATACCAACAAAAGAAGGGATGGCTCAGTGAATCCAAGGGAAAACATGAAGGCAGTGGGTAAATAACTATTGTATTGCACTGAGGATGAAAACTAAGAAATAACCTCATCCTGTTTACCATTATAACTTTAAGAATACTGTATAAAATATTTGTTGTCGAGATCATTTCTTCACAGACTGACCTCCCAAAATATATTATGCACCCTTCATGAACCTTTAATTAAAAGAAAATTAAATTAAAAGAAAAATTCCTCTCCAAGTGCCTACTGTTTGCAACAGTTTGAGTTTTGATGCCCCAAAGGCTCACCGATTTTCACACCTAAAATCAGGTGGTTTGATTTTATAAGTTTTGAAACAGTTTATTAAACAGAGAAAAGCCAAATGTGAAATATCATTGTATGAGAAGAAGGAAAT
The DNA here is from genome assembly GCF_000277835.1 of Geospiza fortis. Lineage (NCBI taxonomy): Eukaryota > Metazoa > Chordata > Aves > Passeriformes > Thraupidae > Geospiza > Geospiza fortis. Next base: position 2,720,830 of record NW_005054311.1, read on the forward strand.
GAAGGCAACAGAGCACACACACAGGCTGATAACAGCTTAAGCAATCAGCTTAAAGAAGAAAGGGGAAAGTGCTACAGTCAACATCTAATGGCTTCACTGGCCTCCGTAAAAGGAATTAGGGGTCTCTGCTGTCTTAGTAAGAAAGTTCCCCCATTAAAAAGAAAACCCATCAAAATGAACATCTGATTAACTGGAAGAACAAAACTCCAATGTGCTGCTGAGAGCTGCAGGCAGAATTAGCAGTGCCAGAGATGCTGGGCACACTGGAGCCACCCTGCAGCTGGGTGCTCCCAGCCGCACTCACAGTGTGCCCTGGGCAGATGAGAGCCCTGGGCTGACTCCAGACAGCGAGATCAGGGCTGGAAATGCTCCTCCTCAGGGAAGGGGAATGCCAGCCACAAAGCAGAACATTTCCTGCCACCCTCTCTTCGTTGCTGAACAGCAGGGAAAGAAACTAAATCAAACCCAGTAACATGAAACAGCAGGAAGAGGGAGGAAAAGAAATTAACTCTTTTGCACAACAAAGTTATGTTGTTACACTGTTAAACCAGCTCGTCCCTCCCCAGAGCTACAGCAGGATGTCTGAATTCACAGCAATTTCCATAGACATCCAAAGACCAAAGAATGAGAGAAAAGTGGATACTGCTTGCTGGACTTTACACTTGCAGGGTGCTGCCCTTCCTAGCAATACGACCTACTTTGAAGAATACCACCACTCTTCACTTATTTGCCTAATTCAAAGAGATAACAGACTCATCATTCATCATCTCTCAAAGCGAAGCACTCATGGAAGGTTCATTATTCAGGAAGAATTTCTACTCAGTAAGTAGCTTGAATATAAAACCTCCACACTGAGGATCAGCATCTCTACTGAATAGTGATCTTTATTGCAACACAATGGTTGCACTGAACACTGGTGTGTTCAGACCTGCTTACGAGAATGGAAGTTCTTGAGTTTGGTCTTTTTACATAAATGTAAGCAATTAATTTAAAATCATACCAATTTCATAGATCCAGGAACCACTAACAAGGTATGAAAGAGATTTGTTTAAATGACAGAAAGCAGCCTTGACCAATTCTGGATGGAAACAAGGGAGAAGAAGGAAAAAAATTCATAGGACTGCTTATTTTCTCAGAAAACTTGGAAAATACTCACTTGCACAGTTAAAGTAGGTAATGTTTGGACCTCATATCATCAAAAGAGATGTGATGCACTTAGCCTGCTAATATTATTTATCAAAATCAAAGTGAGAATTTGTTCAGAACCTGGGATAATCTTAAAGCTTAACAAAGGCAACTGAAATTGTTCATCATGCAATATATAACCTACAAGACCTCACATAGTGAAATGCACACAATAGGAAACTTTAAACTTAAAAATGGGAAACAGTATCCTTGTTTAGTGTCAGTTGAGGACAAAAAAGAAACAGGTGTTTTCCCAGTCAGGACTGCTAAATTATACAAATCCTCTAAATCCTCTACATTTATTTTAGATATACATATCATACAAATGAAAATAATACATACAATCAATTACTAGTGCTACAAAGAACTACTGAGGAAAGCATTATTTTCAAACAGTCACAAAAGAATTAATCCTCAAATAAGTTATCCTTCAAAATAATGCTACAGTCTAGAAGAATTTAATTACAGGTCACAATCCATAAATGGTAACACTGCTTTTCTAGCTGTATATTTGATACTGCTATGTTCATATAAAGTGAAGTTCTTCAAAAGAAAGCACCAACATTCTCCCTGTATTTGTGTAGAGTTATTTGTAATGTTTCACAAACATTAAACTGGCTCTTCTATTAGGATTTCCAGTCTCTTATACAAACTGCACCACACATATTAAGATAATGAAATACAGAATAAATTCAATGTGTTTAAATAAAAAAGGGAAGGGAAAACAAAAAGACAACATTTGGTATTTGTTTGGATAAACTATCTGCGGTTCCATAACAACAAGGAAGGGAAATAATTTGAATCTGTACAGATCAAAACCAAACAGCCAACATAAATTAACTCTTAATATTTTTCATGCTTCATAGCAGGAGTCTGAGTCTGTAACTTCAACAAATATTTCAAAATAATCTCATCACAATATAGCTAATGGTCCAGGACACATTTAATTTGATGCATGGAAATAAATGGAAATAGTAAGTCAAATGAAGAGCAGATGGTCACTCTAAACACTTCATTACCCTCCAACCCTTTTATTTCTAATGCAGAAAAAATAAAAGAATAAAAGAACATTTACCATAGTCTGCACTGGAAAACAAGTACTAAAAGCCCCGTTTCTCAAGTATTTAAAATACCAACCCAGAAACACTGTGCATCCTGCTAGCAGCTGTTGAGTTCATCCTTCTAGCAAAAAAGGAAACTATTTGTACTTATCCTTATCCATCTATTTACTTTGCAAAGAGCCTAAAAACTCAATGATGTGTATGTTCTCCCTCCTCTCCACCTCCTGTCCACATCATTTGACTTTTCAGGTCCATTCTTGTTGCCCCATGTGAAACCATATATTTTTAAAGTATGGAGGTTTAACCTTTGAATTAATAATTTCCCCAGCAGCTACCAGTGTTTCCTTAATGTCAGCCGTACAGATGTTCACAACAAGCTGTCCTCAACCTGCACCATTTGTGCCCTGGCAGAGGGGGCACAGAGGGGTGAGTCAAGCTGCCTGAATGAGCTGCAGAGCCAGCCACAGCCTCATGGCCACAGCAGGGAAATTAACATTTCCTGGGAAAGGAACAGGACTGAAGGGTGTTTCAAATTCCTGACAACTGCAGGAAAACACAGAAATTTTCTAAACGAATAAGAGGGAATAGGACAGAGAACTATGCTCAAGCCCCAGATCAGAAGGAAGCAGACCTCTAATGCTCTTCAAAGAATGCCTTCCAGAAGAGATCCCTCACAGCTTGTGTAGCTAGCTGCTCCTGGGAAGAAAATAAAACTACTTTTACAGACTGGGAAAACAGAGTCAAGTAAAGGAAGACCCATGAAACTAAAATAAACCTACTCTTATAAGAAGAAAATTCATTAGGTATCATGCTGGTAATACAGATGATATCCACACAGAAAAAGTATAGATAATCACTCAAGGAGAAGATTGCAAATGAAAAGGGAGAGTTGAAATGGTTGGGAATTTAACAACAGAAGACCTGAATTGCAAAATGGACCTAGTCTTGAAGAAGGTGAGACACTAAACAAGGCCTCTCAGAGAAAGTTACATAAAAAAGGCGTTTACAGAGGGATTGCAAACAGGACCACAAGGAAGTACATGAAGACAAAGCATATGCAGAAAAGCAGGAGCAGAGACAGCTGTCCCCTTTCTGTTTCAGAAAAGAAACAGATGAACAATAAACCCCATACTTTATATATAGTTATACTGTTACTCATACAGTGTCTTCAGCTTTTTTCTTCCTGTACCATCTTCTGCAATCCAAACAAAACTAGTCCTCTGCTTGCTCTTACACATGTACTGCACTTCCAAAGTCTCTTTGCTCCTATTTCTTACCTCATAGGAACTTTTTACATGCTCAGATGTTCTTTTTCCTTTTCATGACTCCTACTAAGAGCCCAAAGCTACAGGCTTGCCACCCAGCACTACAGGCTAGAACAGAACCACTGGAACAAAACCCCAAAACATATCAGACATGCACTTGAAAAAAAAGTTTCTGTATTGTCAAACTGTTCTGTAAGTTTCCTTCTTATGGACCCTCTCCCTTCAAATCCATGGTGGTCTTCAAAGCTTCTCCAAGGTTTGCTATCAGACAGGTAAGCCCAGGGCAAACATCTGCTATGAAATGCATTTTTGGGCTAATAAATGAGAGCCACACTGACTTTTCACATGGTTACTCTCCTAAGCATAGCTGTCTTCTAGTCCACTGCTAAAAGGCTTCTGAACAAATGCATACAACAACCTTATCCTCTCCCTACCTCTCCAAACACGTAAGCTCTCCATCAGAGAATTAGTACCAGGTGCTCTTGCTTTTGCATTACACTGCTCTCATCACTGGCTTTCTCCCCCTCCCTGGCTGTCAACTCTTTGCAGCAGCACTCCTGTCATCCTGTCTATCTGTATTACACTGAAAAATTGTATTGGTTTTCATTAATAACTAATGGAACTCACAAGCAGCATCTCTTACTTATGCCAAAACAAAACGCTGCTTTTTGTCTCCTTATTCTACTATGTACTCCCTTTTCTACTATGCTTCTTTTATCTGCTGTAGATTTATTTGGGATGTTTGGCAAGCACATCAAGGGCCAAAAATTCTCTCTTCTCTCTCAAGAGCCTAATCTCATGCATTTCTGAAGCATGGCTGCAGTCATGTTTGCACACCCCATCTCACTTTTCTCTCTCTGGATCTGTGCACGTTCCTGATTCTGTATGTGATTGTACTGTGAATGCCTTTCACACACCTCCCGTACACACTGCAGCAATGCATCAAGGCATATGGGACAGGGATAACATAATTAAAGGTTATTACCAGCAGACAACACATTGAGTTCCAGATACAGCTGCTTAATCAGAGCTGTAGGGTACTCAAAAGGCATTTCAACGTGAACTGAAGAAGCAAAAATATCCAACCTCTTCATAAACTGATCAGGCTCTGTTGGTAGAAGGAAATTACTGGTGCTGGTGCTCACAGGAGCTCATGAATATGAGAGGCCTTTCCCTTTCCAGTGTTGCAAATATGCTTTTAACATTTTCCAGCAGGTACTCTAATTCTATGTTGTTGAAAGGTAACTTCTGCATAAAGAAGGCATATTACCAATTTTATAAGTGATAAAAGCTTTAAAGAATTTATTAAAAAATCCCATTACCCATGTGATGTAATATATCTGTCAGAGCGGGGGTGTATGTGTGTGTAACTCCTTAGTTAGGAAACTCCAGAGCAGGACCTGAATCCAAGTATCTACATGCATATTAGAGCATGTCTCTAGAGATAATATTCATGAAACATTATTGGGAAGTCATATAAGATATGAAAGAAAGAAAAAAAGAGTTGCACTTCTCTCCTGATATCAAGTCAAATACACTAATCAATAAAACTGAGATGACTGCTCAAGAGTTAATTTAACATTTATATTTGATGTAAGCATAGAGGCCAGACAGCAATTTTTGCTATGTTCATGTTACCCCAATAAGAAAAGAATACAACACACAGCAGATCAGAGATTAGAAAACAGTACTGAAGAACATTTACTATTCCTATCCTGAAGTGTTTCCATAGCAGCCAAAACAATTATTAAAACAGATACACCAAAAGGATGGCAAAGAAATAATATAAAAGCCATTCATCTGAAAATAATCCACAGATTTGAAGAGTGATATTTGAGTTGTTGATTAATTTAGCCTTAAACATTACATACTTTCTAATACATCACACAAGTCTTTGTAACAGTCTTCACAGCAGCAGAGGAATTTATCAGAGCAAGAAGATTTTTAGAAAGAAGTATTTATAACAGACAACATGTTGACTGCTGTGGATTCACATCACAGAAAATGTAAGGTATCTCAGATCTGCTTTGCAGGATGAGGATTTTCATAGTGGAGGAAGCTTATCATTTGCTTCTTCTTTTATCCCACTTAAGACTACAGAAAGCCAAGAACACTCTAAACATTCTCCTCCTGCCCTCCCACAATTTATCAGAAAATACCGTTTTCAACAGCATTAAGCAACATTAATTCCTGCTACTCTTGACAGTCACACTGAATAGCCATCTTTCATATCTGCCCTTTAAGCTTTCAAAAGATGCACCTAATTAAAAATCAAAGGCTCAGCTTTTAGAAATGTCAGCCATCATGCCTTAGAGTTAAGAAAAATTTGGCTTTTTGGTTTTATCTGAAAGCTATCTATGTATTAACTAGCAGGCACCATCACTGCTGCCTAAATGTCAATGCTCTCTCCTTGCATTCTTTCTGTAAGAACACAGCATCACCTACAACCAGTTCTTCTTTCATCAAAGTCACGAGTCCTCCAGAAAAACCGAGGCTGGATTGTTTTGGCAACAGTGAGCAAGTGGCCTTCCATCTACCTACAACCAAGTTGCAAACACTGACCAGCTACTAGCTTCCAGTGTAAGTGAGAGTGGAACACAAAAGAGGTTTTACCACAGTCTGTGTATTTCTTTTTACCACCATGGTAAAAAGAAATACACAGACAGACGTGTGAGGAAGGAGGGATGATTTCTAATGGAAGTGTTTTTCTCCTTGCATCAGTTCTCATCACCGGATTTCAGACGTGCAGACACGTGGTGTCAGGTCAAGAAGAAGTAATGACACCATTTATGTTCCCCTTCCCATGGGAAATCACCCCACAGCAACAGAACTGGTCAACTGCCACTCACTCCTGTATAATAGGACCAACCTTAATAGCATCTCATATACGATACAGGGCCCTGAGGGGCTCGTGGGTTTAAAAAGCCATCCAGTGCATTATTCTGTTTAGAAAGAATACTTTTAAAGCAGATTATTCTTGCCCTAAGAGTGAAGAAAAAAGCCAGCATCATTAAGCAATCCTTGAAATTTCATGCAAGAAGCTGAGTATAGAAACCATTATCCAGGGGTATCTGCAGTGCTCAGAATAATCTTATGTTGACATTTGTGTGGGGGCAGCTGGGTACAAAACAAGTTTGTGAAAGCCAGAGAACACCTACAAATGAAAGAGTACACAGCACAGAGAAGGGCGGGCTAGCAGATGGGGTAGTCCAAGGGCAGAGCACATGCAGTAAAAAGAATAAAGTGCAAATGCTCCAGTAGAAAGAGGGCGTGGAAGCACCAATAAAGAAGGAAGGTGACTCTAGTTCACTACTGCTATACAGCCTAGAGAAGAACTAGCTAAGGAAGAACCTGGAGATCAGGATAGATCTCTGCTTCTGTTACCACCATAAACTAACAAGAGCTTACAAGACATGTACTTTCTGATACAGACACTATCACACAAATTATAGCATTAACCACAAAGACAATTATCAATTTACTGATGTAGGATTTATTTTTTCAACAGCCCCACTTAAAAGAAAACACTGTGGCAGAACATGATACATTTAATATGGACAAAAGTTTCAGGGTTTCAGTTTTATTGGAATATTAAAAAAAAATTAAATAATACCTAAAAGGAAAAGAACTCAGAACCTTTTTTTCTGTGTGTACATAGCTAATTTTCCTCCAGTCATGTCTTTTCTGTCATTCCTCCACACAAGCAAATAAACCCTGTGGTCTTTGAAATTCAATAAACCTTTCAATTACTTCTAAACAAAGTCTTAAAGATAGCCTAAAAAGTTGTAGTTGCAAGAGTATCGTGTTCTAATATCAACAAGTTCCTTTTTCAACTAGAAAGGCAAGAGGGGAGCAATGTCAGCATGAAGAGCACATTTTATAGATGCCAGTATCTCCTGAAATAAGCGCTTGCAAACACAATCAGCAGCACAGTGAAATCCTCTGCAATCGTCTCTGTACTTGACTTCATGAGTAAGCTGTTCATTGGTGATGAAGCCCACACTCCCTCCTTTCGATAAAATTTGAGCTAAAATGAAAGAAGCACCATACACTTTTTTTAAGAGATGCTACTCAATTCATTCAGCTCAACCATCCCATACCTCCGCTTGTGAGTATTAAAGCACGTTCTGTTTCACGCCCTGTTCCCATGAAATCTAGACCTGCAAAGCTAGGTCTAGAAACTTTACTGATCAACTTCTATAAACGGTGCAATGCCTCTTTCAGTTTTTCTAACTCTCAGTGTGGGTGTTACTTTCTGTTAAAGAAAGGAAAAAAAACATGAGGAACGGAACAGTTTTTAATCCTCAAAACACTGACAGCTTTTACATGCTCCAAAGTCCTCCATCACTTTAGTGATTTGGGTGAAAAAAAATACCAACTTCTTACTCTGTCTTTGGGAAGCTGAGCTACAACCACCACATGCGCAGCTCACATTCTGAGAGCACTGGCAAGTCTAAACTTCATTTGGAGGTCAGTTCAAGCAAGAATGCTCCACAGCTTCTTTACTGGGCCAAGCAGGTATGTCCATATGTTTTCAGCACTCAAGGACTATGAGCGTCATTACCTCACTTTCTGATCCTACAAATCCTCAGACCATCTTAAACGGGCTCTACAGCAAAATCTGCCCTTTGACAAATCAGAGAATAACCTTAAACAAAATATTTACCAAGCTTATTGACATAGACCTCTATAAGTAAACCCTTAGCACACTGATAACAATCATCAACTCCACATTATAAAAGATTTGTGCTGAGATGCTAAGAGGAGTGCAGCAAGTTGAGAAGGAGATGTGAGGAGAGGAAATATATTAGCATTTCAAATATCCAGAAATGTGCAATGTAGTCTGTAGGCAAGGGAGGCCTGATAGTGCTGCAGCAAGTATCTCTAGGTGGCTCCGTTCACATACTTCACTTGTAAGAGTCTTACTCAATCTCTTCTGTTTCTTTCAAACAGAAACAATAGGGTTGCCAAATTCCATGTTTTAGTGAAATGATGCCAATATATACAGATGACAGCTAATATGAAAGCCACCTAACAAGAGTCTAAAGGTACTCTGAAAATACCCTCTCTTTTATATTGCTGGAGATTAAAGCAGTGCACAATTTCTCAAGCTGTTACACTCACTATTACTAAGTTCTCCCACCTGTTTTTGAAGACCAAGCTTAATGGCTGGTGACTATTTAGGTTGAAATGGAATGAAGATTAAATGCTTTTCAAACATAGTAAACTTCCCTACTATTTCATGGGAAACTTGGGTTTCAAGAGGGAGGAAAAAGGTCAGCAAAAAAAAAAAAGGATGGGTGGTAAGTACTTAGCAGTTGTGAGGAATGGAAAAACCAAAACTGCAAATTACCGATACACACCGTGCAGCTGCATTTAAGAGCGATAAAAGGACACAGAACGGGTTTTGAGGACACCGAAACACCGACAAACACGGCCCGACCTCAGCGAGCAGGCACAAACAACACACGCACAGCCCCGCAGGCCAGCGCCGTCCCTTCCTCATTCCTCATTCCTCCTGCACGGCGGCGGGAGGGGAGAAAGTTCAGCGCCGGCATC
>NW_005054311.1:2731380-2740496 GCF_000277835.1 Geospiza fortis
GAGGAGGAGGGCATCGCGCCGCCTCTCCCGCCGCCGCCTACATCCCCCGTGCACAGACACGTCTGCCCGGTGCGTGGGAATGCCCCCGCGTTTGCCTTTGCCATCAGCGCGGTCTGGTGGTTTAAGGAAACCGCTGTGAAAACTTGGCCCCGTGGAAAAACCAGACCCTCCCGACCGTCGCGGGGTTTTACTGCCTTTCGCTTCCGTAGGGAGTACGGGTTTGTTTATCTGTCGCAGCAAATCCATAGGTACAAATACTCTCACGGTCGCTCTGCCAAAAAGATCAGCGCGGTCTGGTGGTTTAAGGAAACCGCTGTGAAAACTTGGCCCCGTGGAAAAACCAGACCCTCCCGACCGTCGCGGGGTTTTACTGCCTTTCGCTTCCGTAGGGAGTACGGGTTTGTTTATCTGTCGCAGCAAATCCATAGGTACAAATACTCTCACGGTCGCTCTGCCAAAAAGTTAAGTATTTATGTATTCTGGCTCGGGTGGGAGCGTTTTTGCTGAATTGCCACGTATAAAGTACTGGACGTGAATCATGTCTTGCAGAAACAATCAGTGGGGCTAATTCTGTTACCCTATGGTCAGATGTGACCCGAAGAGCTTTGAACTGAAATAATTTGCTGCTTCTAAAGTGTGGGTTTGGGGGATTTTTTTTTTCTGCTGTGAATTTATTTCTCTGCACCTCACTTCCAGGCCCGTTTACACAAGCATTGTCCTATTAGGTATTCAGAAAGCCTGCCAAAATGTCTCAGCTTGTCATTTTTTTATTGAGACTTGATAGTATTAGGTAACTGCCTGCTGCTTCTGCATCCTTTTCCATGTTCCTTCAATGCCCTGGATCAGGTCTTGAGGTGTCTCATCAGCCAAGACCGTCACTAAACTGCATGATCTTTGGCAGAGATCTACCTGCAGCCCTTCTGCACTGTATGCTTGCATAAAAGCTTTTATAGAAACAGAGTGGAAAAGTGCTAATCTCTGCCTGCTAATGCTCACAATCAAAAGTAGACGCTTAATACAGATTATGGGTTTTTTCTCCATTTTTTTCCTTGAATTAAGAGCAGAATTTAGATTTTCTTTCAGATCCTGAATGGTGCAGCTTACCTTGGGGTTCTTTCACTGCTTTGAGCACTGTGAAGATATCCCAGTCCCATAAAGCTCGTTTGCATACCACAAGCAGCACAAATTATCTTAAGAGTTGGAAATTCAGCAGAAATACTCTTGTCTCTTGAGGGAGCTACAGCAATTCTGGTGCAAAGGAGAGTGGGGTGGAAGAGAGGTCTTGCCTCACTTGGGACTGGACTGGCAGAAAACCGAGCAAATCTTTTTGCCGTGCTAAAAATCTTTTTTACTCTGAAGCTGTGAGACTTCAGCCCTTTGTCTCTTTCAAGTTCTGTCATGGAAACAGGAGTCTGGTATTTTAAAATGCAGAAACGTAGGCTTGCTTGACTTACATGAGAAGCACACCTGATACAGGCCAATGGCCATACCCCAGGGGCAGTCCTGTATTTACAGAACTGCCATAGGGATGCTGGGGTCCCATTAAGACTCATGTTAAGAAATACAAAGTAATGCTCACAGTAAAGCATCTTTTAGAAGGAGCTGGTGGTGGGAGGAAATAAAGCTGGTTCCTTAGTACCCAGCCTCTCTTGGAGTAAAACAATTCCACCGTTATTTTGTCTCATGTTACCAGCAGAGCTATCTTTAGCTGTGAAACAAAAACCTTGAGCAACCGTGGTACTGAGGATGCCTTGAGAAGCATTTAAACTAGCATTTATATTCAGATTTCTACATAAACGTTTTACCCATCTATATCCTCTCCATTTTCAGATGGACAGGTCCTGAATGGGTTTGGTTTGCTGGCACCTGTCCTGCAGTCCCTCCTCAAAGTGCTTGCAACTTGCTTGCTTTCCAATGAGAGACGCAAGCTGAAACTGCCATGGTCCTCACCTTTACTGTAGTTAAGGGCATTTCCTTTATATCTTTATCAAAATAGCCTTGCACTACAACATCAACTTCCCACGGAGTACTCCAGTCTCCACTGGAAGCCATGATTTGATTACTGCCACAGGAAAGGTGGTGACATAGGCAAACGATTTTTCCTAACCCCTATGGAAGTTCTGGTAGCAATCCCTGCAAGTAACCAGTCTTACCCATGGCTTTGCCACGGTGCCGAGCAATCTGTAAATGGGAGAGCATTTACCAAAATCCTTCCTGACATTGGTGGTGCAGCAGCAAGATGGGCAGTCTCTAACCATTGGAACCCCTGTTGCTGCTTGTTCCTAAATAACTACATAAAGTTTTGATAGATACAATAATAACTACAGTAAAGTTTGACTTTATTCTTGCTCTTTCATTCAGTGTTTTAGTTTTGTTCAATTCTTGTCTGGAGGTTTTTGGAAAGCTTGGAAATGGAGGCAACCACGTCATGGGGATGGGGGAGCAAAGCCATCGACAGTTCTGTGAAGAGACTTCTCCTGCACAGGGCATGCATGTGCTGCCTGGACATCCGAGACCTCTGTCTAGTTTTATTTTCTGTCACTGCAATCACATTTATGGATTTTTCTTGGCCTGCCAGACTTTCACTAGATCTATGCAAAGGAGTATTCTAAATTTAATTTACATGCAGCTAGAGTTTCTTTTTCTGCATTTTTGGAGAAATGTTATCTTTACTGAGTAACTTAAATAGGCTTATATTTTGCAAGGTTCTGCCAGGGTGTGTTTTGTTACAGTCATTACTTGGAGCAAACTTACATATACAGATTCAAAGAGCAAGTATTGGTGCAAACCCAAATGTCTATGTTAATAAAACGGGGAGGGGGGAAAGAAAGTTGAGAAGTTATGACATAAATTCACTCAAGCTTTTGGATATTAATTTTCTGGGGCTGTTTCTCTAAACACATAAATCAAATTAGATTTTTTATTAAAAATTTCATTAAAGGAGATACTTTTCAGCATTAGCACTCATTCCATTACAACATTCATGCAGCAGCTGGCAGTTCTATCTGTTTATTTTCCCCAAAAGCATGTCAGTTATATGAGCAGGTCTAATGTCACTGGTTTTCAGGATTTTATATATCCAGACACAGATTTAGAATAAAATACAAAAGTAATTCTGAGTTATGTGGCTAAGGATAATTTGCATTTCTAGTCTATCTTTCATCTAGAGAGATCCTAAAGCACTTTCATTTCCAAAAAGGAAAATTATATGTAGAACTATTTTACTAGCACTGAAATGCAGCAGCTGTTTAACAGCCCAGAAAAATACTAAGAATCTCTCTCCTACAATTGTAATGGAAACATGCCTTTGAATAGGCAGAAAGTTTCCCCAGTCATAGGGCCATGGTGCTGGAGCTGGTGGATGAATTCCTGCAAAAGGAATTCGTGATCATAGGTAGTCAGGACTTTCCTTTATCATGTTCTACTCCAAGTGTTTCAAAAGTTCTTCATTAAGAAAAAAAATAATACTTCTCCATTTAGAATATCAGTGTTTCAGTAGACATGAATTGTGGCAGCTATTGCTGTTCATGTTAATCCGTATATACAGAAAAAAATTCCTTTTTTTTCTGTCAGAATAAATAAAATAGTAGCTCACTGAAGAATAAATGTGTCCACTCAAAGAGCTGGTTTTGTATATCCAGAGAGGTTTGTTCATAAACATGTAAGAACAAAAACCTTTCCATTAGAAAATCTACAGAAAGAAAATGTTTCTTGAGGAGTGAACACTTTACAGTGCCTCCCTTCCATCTAATAAGCAGGTTCAATATGACTTAATCATATGTCCTTTCCTTTAGTAAGGATTTTATCAGTTTTGTACTGACTTCAATGCATAGAAATAATATTGCATATTATCTATATTCAAACATGATTAGGTTTAAAGCATTAATGAGAAAAGTTTTCAATGCTTTATTAAATTGCAAACATAACAGGTGCTCAGCTGAAAAAATTGAGGCATCTTTCCACTGGTGAGCTGTTTTGATATTAATCTTTGGTGAGCCTAGAAGACTGCTCAGAATGTTACCTATAAGCAATCATCACATGCTGAAAGAGTAAAGTTTTCTGGGAATATTTTCTAACCATAATTATGCATCTTTTAATGCTATCTCCACTGAAAATAGATAGCCATGGCTTCTTGTGCTGTGCATAAATTAATAAGGTCTAAAATTTGCAACAAAAATACCTTTGACTGACACTGCAATGCTGAATGATACCTTGTATAGGTCTGATGGGCAACAAACCACTTATGAGAACTGCTGGAAACTTTCAATGCATATTAAAAATCAACTGAGCAATAAAGCAAAGGTGAAGGTTATAATAAACAAGCATCACATTAGATGTGGTTATTTAAAATAAGCATAAGTCAGATACTCTGGGTACTCCACTGCCTGGGTGTTATGCTGGTGGCAGAAAGGAGATCCCCTCCTCTTTTGGAGACTTCAGCTCTTTACCTGTTGAACTGTTTGAGAGAATAAGGAACAGGAGGCAGCCAGGGCACTGTAGTTCAAGAGGAGGAACTTGTGGGAGGCAAACTAGTCAACAAATGAAGAGATGAGTCAATGAAAGTAAGTATTTCTAAGGGAACAAAAATGGAAAACAAAAAGGAAAGAGATGAAGCCACTGAGGCTGCTGAGTCTGTTTATTTGTCCTGTGCCTACCAGAGAAAACAGGAAAGAAAAATCCAAACTGAAAGACTGAGCCATTGGTGCCAATAGTTTAAATAAATTTTTTTTTTAATCAATTTTTATTTCTACTCTTACATTATCTATCACAGGTTTTGCTGAAACCTGAGGGATATGGACCCAATTTGTTACAGAATCACAGAATCACCAGGTTGGAAGAGACCTTCAAGATCACTGAGTCCAACCCATGCCCCAACCCCTCAACTAAATCATGGCACCGAGTGCCACATCCAGTCTTCTTTTAAACACATCCAGGAATGGTGACTCCACCACCTCCCCAGGCAGGAGGACACACTATGTTGTTGACATACTATGAAGTAGTTTCATAAAGTAGAAATGTTCTGTAACTCTTGTTTTTTTTAGAAACTGCATTTTCCTAAACAGCAAACAGCTCATTTTAGGATGTAAAGTAAATGTTCATTAAAGTGTTATCTATATCTGATTGATAATCTGAGTATAGAATGAAACAGCATCATCTATTTCCTAATGAACTCTCTTGTGTGTATATGGACTTTAGCTTCCCAGATAGATTGTCAGACACAAATGCAAATTTATCCCAGTAAAAAAAGCAAAATCTATTATAGGATTGGAAAGCAATATCTCTTCATAATATGTGACCTGGATGGGAAAATCTTTGAGAGATTTTGTGACTTAACATCTACTTGATCATTAAAGTTTCCTGACATGCTACTTTCCTACTGAATTTGTGGGGTTGTCGATTCATAAGAAATGCAGCACCAACTGAAGGAAATCTATTCCAAATCCTTCTCCTCTCCTTCCCTTCCTCCATCAAATATTAATAATGTACATGTGCTGTCAACAGAGACTCCTTCTTGCCCAGCATTTTCCTCTTTTTATTGCCAGACACTGTGCTGTGCACACACTGTCCTGTGCCATCTTGCAGTGATGGCATCAGAACACTCTAACGTTCTTCTGAGTCTGTTTTCCTTCTCTTCTCACATGAATGGCTTTTTATTTAACAGTATTTTTAGTCTCTCTGGATTCTCTGTCAGATGATGGCAGTGTAAGGTGGAGAGACAGACCACAGAAAGGGTTGTGATGTTGCCAAAGGGTAGAAAAGGGGGTTCATATCAGCTTTATCTTGAGATATTCCAATGCCTATGGCATTTACCAGTTGGAATCACTGGGAAAAACTTCTGGCAGGTTTTCAGAAGCCCTTTCCCAAAAACAAAAGTAAAGTCATGTAGACTGACTGGAGTATGTGGAAAGATTCTCCTTATATCACCAGGACGAAATTTGTATCCTTCGAATTTATCAGGAGCAAACACAGTGAATCCCAACCATGCAGAGAAATAAATTTATTTTTCTCATCTTTCTAAAGTCAGTGATACAGAAAGATATGTTTCCTCTATGAAGGGCTGCTTCTGCTCAGAAGACAGGGCTGCATAATAACACACAGCAAAGTGCTGGCTACTATATCTTGAGCCAGAGATGTTTAAAATTATATAAATTATTAATATAATAAGTTTCCTTTTATGCATCCTATGACTTCATTATAAATAAATGTTTTTATATCTTCAAAAGAAAGTTTGATAACTTTAGCAATATCACAACACATTGCTGAAGAGATGGAAACAATTATTTCTTTGTTTAGCTCTATTTCCCTTAAGTGTGGTCCCACTTACAGTGCAGAAGAAATCTGTCTAAAAATCAAGTCATTCT
This sequence comes from Geospiza fortis, assembly GCF_000277835.1. Lineage (NCBI taxonomy): Eukaryota > Metazoa > Chordata > Aves > Passeriformes > Thraupidae > Geospiza > Geospiza fortis. The sequence continues at coordinate 2,737,743 of NW_005054311.1, forward strand.
AAAAAAAAGAAATGCCTGATACAGACAGTTCTGCCTGAAATGAACAAATAAATTCACACAGCATCATTTTTATGTGAACAACAATATCATGGTTATTTTCTCCAAAATACTTGGTGTGCCTTCAGCCACACATGAACTCAGTTGACTGGATGTATTGCTTTCAAAAGCAATGGCATGATCCTGACTCCTTTGCAAATTTGAATTTATGAACTCTTCTAAATTTGCAGCAGAGAAAATGTCTGTCTTACACCTTGACAACAGGACCATTTGCAGACCTGAAAGTCACTGGGCAGCTTTAGGTGAAGGCTGGAGATTCATGGTGTGTTCCTTTCCTGTTCACTGGTGTGAAGCCATGCAGAGAGAATTTTGCTGGGTTGGACGGAATTTTTTACCCTGGCAGCTCATGAAAGAGTAAGGCATGTGTCATTCAAATTATTAAGATGTAGTGAAAATAATTGCAAGCCTATTTAAATAAGTTCTTTATTGTGTATAAGATCATTGTGTTAAAACTCTTAGCAATTAAAAACAAATCTGAGCCAGAAATAAAGAATGTTGGTAGTGGCACCTCTCTGTAATCTCTTTACCTGCTGAAAGCACAACAGATGTTTCATTCCTATGTTTACAGTTTTAGAGGCGGGCGTAAAAAAATTGTGCTAACAGGCAGGCAACCATAAGTATTCTCTGTTTGGATATTTAAGTATTCTCACCATCATAGATGAGCAAAATTAAATGGGAGAATAGACTGGGCTGTAAACATTTGTTCATTGAGGTTGCCTTTCATGATGCAAGAGGATCAGTGGTAGGGTGAGGGGTGCTGACTGCTCCCATCCTGTGCTCCAGGGAGGTGAGGGGGCCTTTTGAAGAGAGGTGGGAAGAAAAGAGATTTCAACTCTTCTGGACCTGGTTCTCCACAGGGGCATGTGACCATCTCAGCCAGGGCCCAAAACTTATCCCAGAACCATTGAGCCAAACACTTGCAGCTATCAGCTTGGAACCCCGTAACATTATTGTTCCATTGTCTCCAGGCTAGGATCCTATTTAGTGGAGAAATGGAGTCAATATAGTTTGTTTGACCTGAGTGAAAAGGAGTTTCAGTGCACTACTGGAATAGCTCTTGAGTGTGGAGAAATGGACTGCTTACTTTTTGTCAGGAGGTCTAATGTTTTCACAGGCTTTGCTGCAAGATTAAATTTTAAAATTAAAAAAAAAAAAAAACCAGGGTTTTGTGGTTTTTCAATGTCTTTTGAAATTCCTGAGCAGGTTTATACAGTTATCCAGAAAAGGTAAACAGAAAGTTCCTGGATTAGGTTTACATGTAGGCATTGAGATAAAGCATTATGATTGAAATCTTGCTTTCACCGCCTTTCTTAAATGTTAGCAGCTGAAGTTGTGTATTCCCAGCAATTAATGTTTTATTGCACTTGAAAACTAGAGCAGAGGGAGACTCTCCAGCACAGAGCTGCAACAAGTGCACCTGGTGACAGAAGCTGGCAAAAGCCAAGTCAGAACTGAAGTGCAGACAAATGCTGCAGTCTTCAGTGATGGCAGAGCCCAGGCTGTAGGCAGCTGTTGGATGCTGTGGGAAGCTGGGATTGGGTCCCTCCCCAGACTGTGGGAGCACCAGAGCTTCATTTGCATAGTGGCGCAAGCTAATATTAGGAGCGGCTGGGCTCCCAAGCTGGAGTTTACTAAGGGTTCTTTCACTGTGGGGGAAGGACTCACCTCTCAGGTTAAAAAAAAAAAAATATGGAGAAAGTGTTTACTTGTTGATGCACATGTTTTTTCAAAGACCAACTTCTCAGAAAATTGTGTTTTGGGTGAATGTGGCCGGCCCCCTCAGTCAGTCAGACAGTTTCTGTGAAACACCTGCTTAGGCATGGGGAGAAAGGTAATCCCGTTTCATTTTCCAAGAGCAGCAGAAGAAATGGAACTGTACCCAGCCAAGCCTAGTGCCTGGTGTCACCATTGCTCTCTCTGACTGTCATGCTTATCACCCTTCCTCCAAACTCAGAAACTAAGCGTGCATTTTGTTCTTTCTCGGACTCAATCATGAAAATTTTGGTTTTTTGTAAGGGTGAAAACTATTAATCTTTAAAGCACATTGAATAGAAAGAAATTATTTTTGAGACTTCAGATAGCCCAGAAAAGAGCACTGCCATGTGTAAGTTAGAACACTTTGGTATCTTTGGATATCTTTGGAAAGTTACCTCTTATCTACCTGTGTTACGAGGGCCATCTTCATCTTGCATGGTGAAATACCTCCCTGCTTTCCAAGATCAAATGTGTAGCTGAGGTATTTATTCAGTTCCTAAAATGTATCTGTACCTGCCTGGAGGCACATCTACATAGACTACAGAATTGTTTACATAAAAAGAATGAAACCCAGAGGGGTATAGCCTCCTCTGGTAAAAAGTCAGACAAAAAAATCCCTCTCAGTTGTGAGGACTGAAAACCCTCCAGGCCTGGTTTCAGGCAAAAACCTCTGCAGATAAGATAAGCCTGGCTGCAATCCCAAACTGAATCCCAAACTGGAGTTCTGCCCAGCCAACTGGGAGAGCTGGGAGCTGTGCAGGGGCAGTGCCTCCAGTTCTGAGATACAGAGAATGCCTCAGAAAGGGTGAGAAGAGCTCCCTGGCTGCTGCTGCTGGAGGTGGAGAAAAAGAATCAGCAGGGAGATAGCAACACTCCAGATCTTAAGTAGCCTTTAGTACTGGGTGAAGCCACTGACTGAGCAGACTCTGGAGCCTGTGCTAC
>NW_005054311.1:2740634-2770649 GCF_000277835.1 Geospiza fortis
CAGACGGCTATGCTGGTGGCACTGGGTGGCCTTGGAGTCCAGTCCCAGGTAAAGCACATCCTAAATGCTGATGCAGGACTGAGCGAATGATCATGCTAACAAGAGTGGTGGCCTGATGGCTGGAATCTTCCTGCTGCCTCCTTTGGCAGTCATAGCACAATTACAGATCTCGGCTGTCAGCTAGTGTATAATTTTACAAATCTCAATCAGAAACTGATGAGAAGCCCATTGCCAGCATGGAACCTGGCTCTTCCCCCGTCAAGCAGCAGGGTTGTGTAACATCCCACATCACAGCAGGAAAACAGCCCTTTCTAGTCTTCCTGAAACAGCTTCGGAGGAGACTTTTGTAGGTATAAGATCATTCAAAATGAAAAACCTCAAAATAAAAGAATTAATATTTAAAATTATTAAAAATAAAAGAAACTATTCTGACAATATGAACTTGGCAAAGAAAAGAGTAAAGCTCCATATAATAAAATTTTAAAAATATAGGGCTGCTTTTCTATTCTTTTTCTTGTCCAACTGCTGCTGTTGTAGAAGCATGGAGCAGAGTTAAAGCTCTGCTGGTTTTCTCCTGAGAAGTGTCAGGAAAGATGAGTGCCTGTCCTACTCCTGTGCTTGCAGTGAGTTGTATTGCTTTTGTTTCTGTCCACCCAGTGGAGGCAAGATCTGATATTCCATCTACAAGCAGAGGAGGAGCAGTCATGGTCGTATTGCTTGCCTAAGAGGATGGTCAGTCCCTTCTTGTTGGTTCAGAATCAGCACTATTTGTGTGCAGGGGAAAGGAAAGATTGCAGTCTTGGAGCAGAGTTGGTTGCTAGCTCAAAGCTCGTGCTGACCCTGAGAGCAGCACCCTGGGATGTAACAGCTCATCAGACCTCTCCCCTTGGGAAGGTTGGTTTTCTGCCTCCCTCCAGCTTTGCTTGTGGGTCACTCTTTCTCATATGAGGGGAAAGAGTTCCCATATCTGGCCATAGAGGAGTTATCAGTCTCCTCTTCCTACTGTTCCAGAAGAATGAGAACAGATGTAACAAAACACGTTGTGGAGTGAAGGGTGTACTTAAACAGTAGGGCTCTTTTGTCAAGAAAAAGCAACTCCAGCTTAGGTGTACTTCAGTTTGCCTTTTTTAGGTGGAATTAACAGAGTTCATGTGCACTCCCTCAGTCTATTTCTGGGCTTTGCTAGTTTATGTAACAAATCGTTTACATCAGTTTGGGCCCTGATCCCATAAGAGTATTCTGAGCAGATTTGAAGTCAGGGTGATGGTCACAAGGAAACAGAACTAAATACACAGCCAGGAGTGAGCCAGTGGCAGAGAAATGGACTGGATGCCTTTGCTAATGATAGGATCTGCAATTCTGTGTTCAGGAAAGGGTGACGGGAGTGTTTGAGAGCTACCCACTCAGTATGCCAATATTCAGACACCTCACCTTTGTTTTTCTGAGTTGGAGCTCTGTCATCTGATAACACCTAAAAATTATACAATAAAATGAACCAAGAGGCAGATATAAAACCTCACAGCAGCACTGAACTTTTCACAGTTTAATTAAAATACCTAATTGGATTAGCAAACAATAATTTGGATTATTAGACTTGCCACACAACAGTTTTCAAATGCATGATGAATCTCAACTGTGCAAATTCTCTCTGTTAAGTGGGGCAGCAGTTGAAGTGCACTAATTGTTCCAAAATATAGCTTGGAAACAACTTTATGAAATCTTTATTAAAAACAAACAAACAAAAAAGGGGAGCAGAGTGTCCCATCTCTGAAAGTGTTCAAGGCCAGATTGGATGAAGTTTTGAGCCACCACCTGTTGTAGTGGAAGGTGTCCCTGCTATGGCAGGGGGGTTGATCTAGATGATCTTTAAGGTCCCTTCCAACCCAAACCATTCTATGATTCTATGATGGTTCTATGTTTCCCAGGAGCACTTGGAAAAAAAAAAACAAACAACCAAAAACAAGCAAACCAAATTGAAACAACAACAAAAAGATGTTGACAGAAACTTTTTTGGCAAAGTTCCAGGATTGTCAATTAGCATCTACTAATTTCATTATCCTGATCTATAGCTCCCATCAGCAGCTTGATTTTTCAAGTTGGACTAAATAACTCAGCTTTGAAAATACATGTCCATATATGCCATGTCAGATATCTAAACTGAGCAGCAAGATCAGACATTTAGTCTTGGCCTGTGGTCATTGCTCTGACTCTGTATTTGCTACTCTAAACAATCTTGAAGTAAAAAAGATAATGTGCTAATGCTCAAGCTTGAGAATACCTGGGAGCCAAGGTGTCCATAGTAGAACTAGCAAACAAACAGCATGGATTCAGCCAGGTTAGTGGCAGCTGATCATTACAGACAGTAATCTTCCATACCTGACAGAAGACAAACTGATTTAGATGTTTGACATTTTGCAAACATGGTTAAAATGTAAAGAATGGAAACACAGTGGGGAAGTCTGGCACTCATCAGAATACAAAACCCCAAAGCCAATCAGGTGTCTGATACTTACAAGAAATCTCTAGGAACTGGATGTGCTACAAATGAATTTTCACTGTAGAAGCTTGCTGGAAATGTCACTGAAATATGATTCCCAGTAATTATTTGTAGCCCCAGACAAGTGCCATTGTTCGTGACCAGCAGTGTGAAAGTAACATAAAGTGAATATGTGGAATTCTGTCTAAAACAAACAGCTCGACATTATTTGGTCAGCTAGTGAGGAGCATTGTTTCTGTGAATACCAGCCATAATAGAAGTCTGAGCACAATATTTCAATAATAGCTTAAGTAATCTTTGATCAAAGAGCAACAGGGTGGTATTAAGAGCCAGACAGATTAAATCTTCCTCGGAGAATATGGAGTCCCAGAGCTCACTGCTCCAGATGAATTGACTGGAGGGACTGGTCTTTTCTCATGCAAGGGATGCAACCAGGCAGCGTGTGAGCAGGGAGGGAGCAGAGCAGGGCCTTGTTCCTTGGGCAAGGCTGTGGTGACCCCCACCTTACAGGTGTAGAAGAAGGACAGTGAAAGATCCCCAGAGAGAGGCCCAATGTCCCCTCACTGTCCCTTTGACTGCCTGACTCCTGCTCTCTGAGGCACAGCTTGGGTCCCAGTCCTCCCTGTCTTGGTGTGCCTTTCTCCATTCACTTGCTCCATTGTTCAGTGTAGCTCAGAGCAGTTGGTTCTTTCCTGGCCCAGGAAGTAGCAAAGGAACTGGAAGGAAGGTGTGAGGATGACAGTCATCACCTGCTGCTGCTGTGAGGTGCAAGGACAGTGTCCAGATGGACACGTGCCTGTGAGACACTGTTTGCATGGACTTGTGTGATTGTCACCCCTCTGCTGAGTGCTGCCAGATGCCCAAAGCCTTGCTGTCCAGCTGTCCAGCATAGAGAAAATAGTGACATGAAGTCTGAGTGCATTTGGACAGTTGGATACATCAGGCAGGGCAATCCCTTCTATGCCCCTGCAGCACACTGTGGACACACCACTTGCTTCCTTGCAAGAAACTCTGCCTCAGCCATATTATGCAGGTTATAGACCATGGCAGAGGAGGCTCTGTGCCTGCATGGTGGCAGCAAAACAGAGCAACTCCATCACAAAACTCCTGTTCACACGCTAAGGAGAAGGCATTTGGATGCAATGCTGTCACCTTATAACACCTGCCACTGCAGTACAGAAATTCTTTGGTTTCCTACCTTTAATCTGTATATACCTGTGGCTTTCCCTATGCACAGAAAGAGGATATTGTGCATTCAGTCCTTGGTATCACAACTATCCTGGATTTGTACTCCATTTTAAGGTGGATCTTGGTAAATCAAAGTTGTTTGCTGTCTACAGAATAAAGAAAAAGAAGGTGGGAAGTGAATGTAAGAGGGGATTTCATCAATGTCTCTGATTATCTGAAGAAAGGGTGTAATGGGGATGGATCCAGGCTCTTCTCAATGGTGCTGAGCAATAGGAGAAGAGGTAACAGGCAGAAACTGGAACAGAGGAAGTTCCACCTGAACATGAGGAGCCTCTTTTGTGTGTGGGTGACCAAGCACTGGAACAGATTCTCCAGAGAGGCTGTGAAGTCTCTCTCACTGAAGAGATTTAAAAACCATCTGAACAGTCCCGTACCAGGTGCTCTAGGATGACCCTGCTGGAGCAGGGAGGTTGGACCAGATGACCCACTGTGGTCCCTGCAACCTGACCCACTCTGTCACTCTCAACAAGTGCTGCACACCACTCTTCTTAGGAAGAGGCGCTCCCAAAATGAATCCTGCCTGCCCAGGACTCAAGCCCTGCGATGCTTATCTTTGAAGGTGTACAGAATAGCAATCTCTGGTGTGTACATACAGATCCTGAGTTATTCAGGCAAGGCTGGCAGCACCATACCAGCCAGCTTAACTAAATAATCTACTTGCTCTTAGTGCTTTCCCTCATTACAGCATTTTACAAAACCTACCTTTATTAAAGTTCACAGCAGTCCTGTGAGTTAGCAAATTGTCATTATCCCAATTTTACAGATGAAGAAATTGCAACAGAGAGGTGAAATGCTGTGCTTGAGGGCATAGAAGGAGAGTTTTAGGGGCAGGATTAGCCATTGGGAACTTTTGGCTCCATGCAGCACAGCCAGCCTCTGAGGGCACTGAATGGGCTCTCAGAGATGCTGAAAACACTGTGCTCCCCCAGGGCTCCTTTGCAATCTCTGTGTACTGTCCATAAGGTGACAAAGGACACTGGTCTGGGATCTGGGTGCTGGCATTTGTTATCCCATACCTACCTTGCAGAGCTAGGCTGCGACAGGCATGTGCTAAGGAGAAGGAGAAAATCAGCAGCACGACCTTTCTTGGGCTATTGTGGAGTCTCAGAGTGCTGCTCTGTGAACAAAGAGGGGCCACAAACAACTTAGAGCAGTCTGAGGCTGGGCCAAGCCACAGCAGGCACTGTACCACCTTTGACCGCTGCTGGATTCCAGAGGGCTCAGGACTTAATCCCCAAACCATGCTGCCTTGCTGAGCCAAAAACCTCATGGTGACCACAAACATATCCAAGACATCTACGAGCAAGCTGAGGCAAACGGGGATCCAAATGGTGTGACATTGGCAACCCGTCTGGAGTGGTGCAGGGGGCAAACTTCTACTCTGTGTCATGCAGCAGAGGTGTGGAGCTGGGTCTCCCACCTTCTGAGCCACCACCCTAGCCAGAAGGCTCAGATGCGGGCAGCTGACACTCCTACACCTTCCATTTTCATGTAAATATTCAGAAGGGTTTATTTTTCCTTATAAGAAAGGAAAGTCCCCATTCTACATGTTAAAAAAAAAATGCTTCACTACAAAGCAGAATCATTACCTGCTTACTCAGCTGAGCATGAAATGTTTGGGTCAAAAGGCACCTCAGGATGTCTCTAGTCCCACTTCCTGCTCAAAGTAGAGTCAGCTCTGAAATCAGACCAGGCTACTCAGTGTTTCATCCAGTTGTGTCTTGAAAATCTCCAAGGATGGAGATTGCACAATGACCCTGGGCAACTTGCTCTAATGCCTAATTTTCCTCCTGATGATTTGTTTTTCCTTATATCCAGTTGGAACCAGTTGGACTAGTGTCCTAGAAAGTACTGTGTTGTTTCACCTGTGGCTACTTCCAGAACTTTTTTTTCTTTTTTAAAGCTCTGCTTAAAAAAAAAAAAAAAATTAAGAAAAGGAGACCATGGAAACTTTTCAGCATGGATTTTAGTACAGTAGCACTCTGTCAAGATCTCAAGCTGAAGGCTCATGATTACATCAGAAATATAGGAATATACCTTTTTTTTTAATGTGTCAGAATACACCAACTTTTTAAAAACTCCAGTGTTATTTTCCCCCCTTGTTTTTATTAGGCAGTGCTTTCATGTCCCTGTAATGGAACACAGATCAGAGGTCTCTAAAGCTCTCGAGTCTGCATCACGTCTTAATACCCTAAGGCATAGGTAACATGATTGAGATTTACTGCTGAAATTCACCTAATATATTCTTGTTACATCAGTAATGTTAGTCACCTGTTACTTTCTTGAAATTCTTTTTAGAAACATAATACTCAAATTTTCCTGTGAAGTTATTTCTATATTTACTTCCCTGACTTGGGGGAAGGGGGGAGCCAAATGCGTAGTGCAGGATCTAAACCTCCCTGAATCACTTCTCAGTAATTATACATACACCAAAGCCAGGAACTGTGCATGCCATGCAAACGAGGGAGGTAACATGGATCTCATTTGGCTTTGTTGTGACAAACTGTACCATAATCCTGTGTTGGAGTAAGGCTAACATTTATCTGGTTGTGCCTGTAACTGTGTACGGCATTGCTGTGAAACATTCTGCTGTGTTTACTTTACTCAGTGGGCAGGAGTTACTGCACCCACCTCCCAGACAGCCCTACTTCATGGATATGGAGTACTCCTTGGTCTGGCAACCAACAGAAATGTAGCATGGAGTCTCCCAGAGGTCAGTGATAAGAGAGTGAGGAGTTGGATGTGACCGATAAGGGGGTGTGCCAGAAGCGGTGCCAGGCTATTCCGCCATGAGTATCTTCTGGCAGGAAGTGAATGAAAGGATCCTTCCTATGGAATGAAATACAGAGGGATACTGTGCTAAGGCTGTAGTGGTTCAGCCTTCAGACAGTGCCATTTGCTCATGCATATTGAGGGCCATGCCTCCTACACTTTAGACTGCAAATGAAAGTGTAGTAATCAGTGGCCACATTTCCTGGTGAGCGCTGAAACCCCACTGTGAGTCATCCAGGACATTGTTATGCTTACCCCTCCCTCCCTAGTGAGCTCCTTGATGCTGTTGCTCTCTTTCCTCTCCCTCTCAGGCTTTAACTGATCTGCACTGCATGAGCAGGAGGGCAGCACACAGCTCTGCCATGGCTGAAGGGAGAAATTAAGCAGGGAAGGCTGATGCTACCAATGGACTGAGATGCCTGAGAAGCAAAGGGAGTCATACTCCTGAACTGTGGCTCAATGGTTAATGCAGAGCAGCTGTCATGAATTGTTCTGGAGAATACAGACTTTTGTAACTTTCACTGTTCCTTTCCCCTACCCCCCTCTTTTTTTTTTTCCTGTTTTCACTGTTTCTACACCTAGCTGTGGGTCAGAGACAAAGCCGTGAGCTGGTTTGGGCACTGCTTGGACCACAGGTGCCACAGTGATGCTGCCAAAGGAGCTGGCTGACTGGAGAGGTGGATTTGCACTGATATCCCTGCTGCCAAGGCAGGCCTGGGCCAGAGCTCAAGCCTAACTCAGGTGTACTCATGCGACCTGTGGTGGCTGCAGCGTAGACATATGGTCTGGTTTACTCGAGGCCAAGAGCGACAATTATTTATAACTCAGTCTTAGGCATGGGACTGCACTCTTTTATCTCTCACCAAGATGGGTAAGAGGCAATAAGAAGGTCTTATTCTCATGCTCTTTTTTTCTCTCCTCCCTCAATGGCAAGAAAGATTTTGATTGGTTTCTGCTATCCTTGTTTTGAACACTCACGTGGTTTCATCGGGAAAGTGTCTGATGTGAAAAATACTTGTCTATACTTTGACAGAAGTTGACAAATAATTCAGTAGGGTGAAGTTCCTGCATTTGTGAACACAATATCATTGTTTAGTGTTCAAAGTTCAGCAGTGAACCACCCGTAGAACCACTAGTATTTCACTGAAATTCAGTTCAGAAATTCTTACCTGGTTTTGTGCACATACACTCTTTGTACAAAATGGTCAAAGGGAACCTGTGTCCTTTTAAAAGCAGGCCTTTGATGTTTAGGAATGACATCCTGGTAAATGGGACATGCGATCCTATCATTCTGTTACACTTCTAGACGGAAGTGAAATTTAATTTAGTACTGAGAAGAAAAAAAATCAATAGAGTATTGTGGAGTTTCCCCTAAGTTTAGCTGTGAGGATCTTATTTGTGCTAGAAAGTTCATCGTGCTGTCCCTGGCATCTCGTTCCAGAGCCCAAACTGAACTGAAAGCACAGAAATTACTTCACTAAAGCTCCTAAAAGGGCAGGGTGACACGCTGATAGGAACCCCAAAGTCTGCAGCCCTGAGAGGTGGGAGCAGTAAACAGAGTGACTTGTGAGAAATGCTGTGCCAGAGCTGTTGGTGAATCATGTAGCCTCAGAGGATGAGTAGATGAATTTTCTCTCTCCTTCATCAAGGATAGCTAGAAAGCAGCACCAAACACACTGATGGCTGTCACTCACTGAGGTGCACCCAAACAGAGCTCAAAATGAATTTTTGATGAGTTAATAAATGTTGTGCCTAAGGCCAGGTTTTGACTTCTGAGTGGGTCCTGGCACTGTGAGCAGACTCCTCAAAGTCAGTGGGAGTCCACGCAGAGTAATGTGTAACCCACCACAAGTCAGTGCATCACAACATGTTTCAAATAATATTCAAGGGCCCAAATCCAAAAAGCACATCTCCAGCTTCTAGAAACTGCATCAGCAGAGAACTTTCAATAGAATCACCTGCAAGGATAAAATTGCCCACATCCATAAATTGGATCAGGACCTTGAAGCATATTTCTGCTGGAGCCAGGACTGAGTACCTGCATTTTTGTGAGCATAACTGAATATTCTGCATGTGCTGAAATCACAAGAATAGACACAATTTCTTGAATCTGGAAGAAGGCCCACATGCCTGCTTTCATGCCCTGCCTTATTTTCACAGACCACATACTGCTGTAGGAAAAATATGCAAAAGAAACAAGAAAACCCATGTACCTTCTGCTTGGAGTAAGGCTAGAAATGTTTCAGTTCCCAGAGGTTTGTTCCATAACTAGTAATGAAATGAACTCTTAGTCCACAAGATGTATATTGAAAGAAAGCAGATTATACAGTGGCATATCTTAATTGTCTCTCCACAAAAACTGAGGTGTTTTTAGCATGTTATAGGAGAACACAGAGTGGTTTGAATCCGACTGGTATTTTATTAAAATTATTATTTTGATTACACATTATTTTCCTGTATGTGGTGAAATATTTTTAGCTAGGAAAGAAGACTTATGTATAAAAAAGTGCTTATACCTGTAACTCCAGGGTTCTGGGGCATGTATTAGGCACTTTTGGTCATTGAAGTTATAGATTCTCTTCCTCAGTGTGGAAAAAGTGCATGGGGAGTCAGTTATCAATAGAGATATCTATCACAGAACAACCTCTGTGACACTGTAATAGTGCCTGGTCCACTCTAATAGGTTCCAAAAAAAAGAAGTCTGAGAAAGGTGATTTCTGTCTCTTCCCTTTCCATGTCCCAAAATTGCCATCTATTTCACCTGTATTTGAAGGTGACAGGTATCATCTGCCTTTGATCTTTAACAGGAAAACTAAGCAACAAATGATGTGGTATAAAGGACATTTTTAATAGATATTCAATATTACCCCAAATAGGTGCGGCATGAAGAAGCAGAGGTCAACAATGAACTCGTGGTCTAGAAACTCTGTCTTCCGACAGCAGTGCATAATTTGCATTAATTATGTCTATAGCCATTACATCTGACATCAGCCTAGGCTTCTCTAAGCAAATGAGAGATGCCAAATTTGTATCAAGAGTACTGCTTTGTCTGCCAGTGAATTGGACTTTCTGTCTTGGAGCAGAGAGCTTTTTGATCAGGTGTCCAATAGCCATGTTTTTCACAGCAAAGTTTCTCTGTTAAAGCCTTTAGCATTGCATGAGAGCATTCTGCAACCTGGAAGTGATTATATGTTTCATGGTATTCAAATGATGTTTGAAATGCTGAGGTGCATTTTTGTATGTAAGATTTGCAAGTTGTGGTTAGTTATACCTACCAAAAATAGCTTTTTAAGAATGTTCAGCCAAATGGTTTGCTTTTATACAAGAATATACACAGAGACCAAACCAAGAAAATTTTAGATTTAGTCAGGAAGCTATTGCCTAAATATCAATAAAAATTTTCATATAATTGCAATGTGAACTGAAGAAGAAACCTTAAAGTGCTTTTTCTCTGTGGCAGTTTTCTTGGTTAGCAGCTCTTTGAAATGTTTCGTTTTCCTCATGAATAACTGTGAAGTCCTGCAAGGCAGCTGCCTTGTTATTCTGGCAAGTGTACTGCAACACATCTGCAGTAGCCCAAAACACAGAACTGCTTGGGACTCTGACCTGAGACAAAACAAATGTAATAATCATTTACCTGCTTCACTGCAAGTTTTGTCAGAAAAATACAAACTATTATATGTATGTAAGGTGTTTTATATAATTAAATGTACTGTCTATAATATTGAGAGTAAATGCTATATTCTCTATAAAATAAAACATAAATAGACAGTTGAATCCACTTTCTGCTGACCTTCTTGAAGGGGAGACTGTTGTGACACACAGAAACTTCAGGAATCCTCTATTCTTTAGGAATCTATTTTCTAAATAGATTTTATTTGAGCAACTATTTCCACAGAGGTTCTCAGGCTAAAAGTGACTAAAATGTAACCATTTTTACTACTACCCGGAATAGCATAATTATTCCCCATCAATTTCATACACTCATGAATATGCATGCACTACTACTTTCTTCGCAAAATGGGAGAAATGTGAGAAAACTAACTTATGGCTTCAGAATATGTTAAATATTTCACTTACAGGAATCCATGAAGACCGGTTTTTTCCCCCCCTGGATTCTACTGACAACAGGAATTGATTTGCTGCACTCTGCTCACAGAAAAGGTGCTTGGCTGCAAAGCTGCCAGAAGCTGCAAAAAGGGTCTGCCTAATATTCTTGCCCACACAGATAATGCATATGTGAGTGTACACACATGCTAAAGCACCATGGCTTGGAAAAGCTGCTTGAGGCATATTCAGCATTTAGCTTGGACCAAGCTGACCTGGTGCTTAGAATAGCTGCTGGAGATGTGAGGAAGTGAAAAAAAGTCCCACTGAGAATAGCAAAACCACCACCAGCACCATCTACCAATTAGTGACCCTTGCTTATGCATACTGAAGGCAATCCTACACACCATTGTATCAGTGAGCATCAAAGTGCAAGCTGATTCTTTGAAGAGTCAGAGAATTGTAGCATCATAGAATTATAGAATAGTTTGGGTTGGAACAGACTTTTAAAAGTCCCCTAGTCCAACTCCCTTTCACCGAGCAAGGACTCTCAAATCAGGTTGCTCAGAGCCTGGTACAGCCTGGCCTTAAATGTTTCCAGGGATGGGCTGTCCACCACCTCTCTGGGCAACCGGTTCCAGTGTTTCACCGCCATCACTGTAAAAAAGCATCCTCCTTATATAAGAATATATTCTTGCTTCTTTCCATCCACCAGGTTTCTACTCAGCTCCCCACCCCCAGGAGACGTCTGCTAGTGAGAGAGAGAGAGACTGGTGCCACTGCTGAGAGAACTGAGAAACAGGCTATTGCCAGGCCTGGCAGGACCTGCCTACTAACCAGCAGGGACATGCAGCCCATTTTCAGTGCTGCTGCTGACACTGGGACAGGCAGAAGGGTTTCTGTGAAGCACTGTCAGTGCTGACTGCCTCACTTGTTTAAAAATGAGCCTGCAAAATTTATTAGATGGAGCCATCTGCTTCTCAGTCATTCTCCTACACTACCTCTGACAGTGACTGACAGGAGAGAAACAATGAATTTACAGCAGTGGGTGAGAATCAATTGCACTTCTGATCCCTCTTCCAGAGCTGCTTGGAGCCCTTACAGTTCAACCTGGAGTACCTGGTAACACATCTCTTGAACTTTTAGGATGCAGGGTTAGTATTCTTGGTCACTTTTGCTTTGCTCCTTGCAAAAGCCAATGAAGAAGAGTATGCAAAGGAGCAAAGGAGTTGAGTTTGCAACCTTTATTGTTAATCCAGCTAGGAAAGGGGCAACTTCACTGTGACAGCCCCAGCTTTTCTTTTGTTTTTAAAAGGGAACCATTCAGAGGTCATTTGGACCTTATGGACATATAACTTCTGATTTCAATAGTCCAATAGATTTTAATAGTTCTGTAGGCCTTAATATGGTTATGAGTGTATGAGTGCATGTTCTTTGAACAAGGAGTAAACAATGATTTTTGTCATTAACAGATTCCAGTCTAAAACATTATTTTTTTTCTGTCACAAGTACATGATCGTCATTGCAAAATGACTTGCAGTTGTGTATGTTTCTTTTGACTGTTTATTCAATTCCTAAGAAAACTGAAAGCATTGTGGGTTGGTTTTTTTTCTGATATTTATTTGGTGTGAAAATCAGGTGCAAAAAATAATGAAGTTTTGTCAAAACAAGAGAAGAAACTGCTTTGATTCACTTGTATTGCAAAGAAATGTATTAGTTCTGCTCCTTCCACTCCAGACCTAAAAAAGAAACCATATGTCCCAAACTTTGGCTACTTTTCAAATTGTACCAGTTGATCTAACTAGCAATACCACTTTTGCCTGCAAACCTCAGATGACAAAAATATGGACTCTCTTGAAGTTAATCAGTGACTTAAGGCAGCAGCATAGCTAATTTGTTTCAGCTACTCAGGCAGATAAAAGAAACAAGTGAAAGATGTTGCTGCCATTTCTAAAAGCTGATTCACATGTCCTCAGGAATTAGATTTTACTACCTGCTGCATAAGCTGTGTATGTTGTTGGTAGGGTTTGTGAAGGAAGCCATGCACGAGCAAAGAGGAGCACCAGCAGCAGCTCAGCAGAGAGAGGAGCCCTCGGGCCAGCTGCTGCATAAGGCAGAGCACAAGTGCCTGATCTTGCAGTGGTGGCAGACACCAGACCTGCCAAATTGGATCTGCTTCTCATCAGCCTGCACACCTTGCCAAGGGCAGCTTTTCACCCCAGGCTGGCTGCATGCTTGTTCTTCCCCTTCTCCCAGAATGCAGCACCCTCCTGGCTCCTTGCTGGCCAAGCAGCCGCCACTGGCTGGCTGGCTGAGGTGAAAAGTCCTGGGACAGTGATGTCTCCTCCTTCAGCAGTTTTGCATGGCTCAGGGGTTCTTTCTGTGTAATGCCTTGCTGGTGCTGCTGGCAGGGCCACCCACTCACAGCTGTGCTCACCACAGGCTGGAAAACAGGCAGCACAAGTGGGCCAAAGCCAGGCAGCATCCTGCCTGTGTTGGCTGCCACCTCCATGGACTCAGGATCCATGACCAGTGCTCGTCACTATGTGGTCAGCTGCTCTTCTGTACTTTGGGATCCTCTCTGAGTGGCAGCTGTGGTCATGTGCATTTAAAAAGATCCAAGCTCCAGGCAGGGCAGTGCCCACGTGTGCTTGGTGACCTGAGCTGCAGGGTGTCAGAGGAGTTAGCAAGCCAACACAGGAGCTTGCAGGTAGCCCAAAGAAAACATTGAGGGTAGGCTGTCCCTTCAGCATGCCCATCTGAAGGCAGGGTACCAGGAGCCACTTCTCTCTAAAAAATGTGCAAGTCTTTACTGTCACCTGGAGACTGATGCTTTAAAAATTCTTGTGTTTTCCTCCCTTTGGTATTTTTGAAGTATTTTGGTGTTATATGTGAGTAGCCAGCTCACCATACAGGTGACAAAAGGCTGCTCCCTGCTCAAGACAACTTAGGCCAATGTCTCTCACCTCTGATGGCTGTAACACACAGAGAGATGGAACTTGAGGCACTCATGCTACTCCTGGAGGAGTGTCCATCTTTCCATGGCATTGCTAAGCACCAGCTGGAAGATGGAAGAGACCACAGGTAGCCCAAGGCCACTTTGGTCTCAGCATTTCCCTGGCGAGAAGGGATGGTCTGTGCTCCATGCCCTTCCTCTTGAGCACATCTCAGATCCCACCTCTCCATGTGCAAGCTCACCACCCATAACCTTGGCTGTACAGAGGTGAATTCCATCTTGTGCTCCTTCTTGCCCTCCATGTTCCCCATGGAAAGGGGAACAGCATAAATAGGGCCCTGTGCCTTCCTGGGGAGCAGCAGTTGCAGACATCCAGCTCTTGTGGCACATTCCTAGGCTGGAGTTTGGCAGTGCCCTTGGATCAGGCTCTGGTGGGACAAGGCAGAGGAGCAGCTGGCCTGTGACTCCCAGGGCAGGGAGATGTGTGGTAAGGGACTGGCCCTTGTACTGCTCAGCATCATCAAGGCAGAAGCATGTCTGGGCATGCTGAGAAGCAGAATGTGACAACCCTGAAAAATCCAAGTTTGGGAAATACTGATGCATTCAAAATGAACTTGCTGTGTCAATTTGAGGGGAAAGGAAAGCTACAGAAACAGTTCATCTATTGTTTGTGAGCAGTTTGTGGTATCAGCAAATACAAAGTAGATACAGTGATACCAAGAAGTGTTTGAGCATTATTAGATTAGATGTAAGAAACATAATGTTGTACTGAGCCATGTGACTGGGTGATGATTATATTCCTAAACCTACAAGACACAAATGAGTGCTTTATAAAAGAAAGGGAAGAAAGGTGTCATGCAAAAGGGGAGAAAAATGTCATGTTATCTGTTGGAATTGCTGCAACGTGATGAAAGTGATTTGCAGAAATATGCACAACTCACCAAGAAATACTGCCTGTGTCTCATCCCATCTGTAGGAGAAGAAAGCTGGCATGTGTAGAGCTTCTTGATGAAAGTACTGAGCACATCCTCCTCCTTCCTCTGCCTTGCCTGGTGGCATAGCAAAGCACGTTTAGCTTTCACTGAAATCAAGAGCTGGGGTCATTTAACATCTACCTGAAACATTTTGCATCTTGCAAAATGAGGCACTGTGAGGCTTTGGGGTTTGTTTTTTTTTGCCCCCTTGCTGTGCAGGATACCTGCTAAGAGCAAGTGCTGGAAAGCAGAGGCAGAGGTATTTTCTGGTATTCTCTGGAGAGGTTGAGCTTTAGCTCCAGCAATCTGTGTTTTCTTTTTATAACAGCACCTCTCACGGTGGTATCTTAGCACTTGCTAAAAGGTAGTCTCAGTGAGTAAATACATGTCCACTCCTCTGAGTTGCCTAGATTGGAATTTGTCCTTTAATTCCATGTTCTGGTGGGATTGCTTATGTAACAGATTTTTTTTTTTCTTCCTTAAACTAAGGTTATAATTCCATGGTACGTAGAATTAGGCAAACATTTCATATCACAAAACTACAGCCTGTGGGTGTGATGGGCTTTGGGCCAGCATCTATGAACAGACAAATGCTTTTTGTCATTTTGAGGAGTTAGGAAATCAGACAGATCACACAGAGCTGAGAAATAGTAAATGTGTTTAATTAAAAATTATTTTCTCAAGATGGTTTCAACAAAAATATTGAACATTGGAAATGTTGGAACACCTTCTTCAGCATTGCAAATGTAGGCCAGCAGGCCTGCTTTAAAGGAGAACGGGGGAGGAATGGAAACAAAAGTGGATAAAAAGTTCCCAAAAATCCCAAATGCATCTCTATTTCTTAGGGAAGCAATCACTTTCACACACGTGTTGATGGAGAGGGGGAGACACTTTCTGTTCACGAAAAGGACTTGGCAGGCACAGTTTGAATGGCTGCATGAGGGACACATGCCTAGTGTCATTTTGGTGTCTTGTGCTAGGGGGACTTTCAAAGGAGCAATGGAAACCACCCATGAGCAAGCTGGTGAGCTGCCCTCTGATTCTTCACAGAAATGCTTGTTAGAGCAACTGGAAAGGTTGAGACAGGCAGGGTGTGTCCTGTTTCTGTAGATCTGGGCAGCATCTGTGGAGTCTGACTGAAAGCAGCTCACCCTTTAAAGAGCGACACCCCACCAAACCCTGGCAGGGTAGCTCCTTCTAGTACCTCTGTTCTATCTGTTTTCTTCTACCTTGTGCATGAAGGATGAAATTAGCTTAAACCAGCTCATTCCACTTGCAGAAACACTGCTCTGGCCAGCCTCACCACTAGAAAAGTCAAATCTTTGGCTCAGGGTGGAGGGGCTCTGTGTCTTTCATCTCCCTGATGGCTCCAAGACTGGCTATCCTATCCCATTCACCTGGGATGAGCTATGACTAAGGCTGATGGAGCAGTTGGCACAGGGAGCCAGCACCACCTCCCAGAAATAGCCAAGCCAAAGGGACAGATGGGCAGATTTTCAGTGGTGTTTCAGTGGATTTTCAGAAGGACCAACACTGCCTTTCAAAGACGAGAGGGGTGATTAATTAGCTGCTCAGAAAACATTGTTTTCCTCTGTAAAGCAGTCTCTCCTTTGGAGCTGGGAGACACACTGCTAATGCTGCTTAATCACTCACCTGGGACACCAAGGTGTCACAGGCTCACCACAGCCCTGGGGGGAGTCAGGGCTTGGGAGGGTAATGCCAGATTCCCACCCTGTTATCCCAGCTCTGGACAAGTTTTCTACGGGGCCATAAGCTGGTCACATCTGTCTTTCTACCTTCATTTGCCCACCCGGATGAATTAAAAGATGGGCTTTGTTGATTAGCTGTCTAATAAATTATATTATGCTTTGCATATGCAGCCCATGATTAAATCATCCCCATGGCAGTTCATTAAAAGCCCTAGAGCAGTAGTATAACAACAGGTAAGCATATAAATTTTGACAGCCCCGGTTTTGCAGATGCATCTGCTTGCAAACAGAATTTAATGTGACTTCAAATAAACCATGTGAAAACAAGCTCTTCCATTTGTCTGGATTAGCATAAGCTCTTCCTTCCCTCATCTCATTTCCCGCATGTTTAAACTACAAATACAGCTGAATTTGAATGTAATCCTCATGTCTTTACCAACTCATCTTAACTGACAAAAGTGCATCATTAAGAAATAGTAGTGTAAGAAGTGGGGGGAAGGGACAGACTAGCCTCCTGTTTTTAAATGTGATGAAAGCAAACCCATCCAAATCTGTGTTAGTGAGTAAAAATTTATTCCCTAAGCACAATAAAAGGTATCACAGAGCATACAGGCACCAAAAAAAAAAATACAAAAAACCCCAAACCTAGCTTGAGGATTACCAAAGCATTTCTGTAAATTTGGGATGCTTTTCTCAGTTCATAAACACTTATTATGTGTAAGCAAACCTAGTGCCTGGAGAAAATGTGCAGTTTAACCTATTATTGATTACTTTTACAATCTTCAGAAGCAGCCAGATTGTATTTCAGGGGAGAAATGGAGAAGCTGAACGCGCAGTGCATACTCTGGAGAGCTGCCAATTCCACCTGTAAAGGAACAGGGGGTTGATCCAAGCCCAGTGGACCTGTGAAAGACAAGAGGTACCCTGATACCCCGATCAGAGTAGCAGTGTGCAGTCAAACAGTGTTTGTTTGTTTTGGGGATGGGGGGTTTGGGGGTTGCTACAAGATGAGCTGCTGCAAGAGACATTTCTTTAAGGCAAGGATGAGTGTCTAGGACCTGAAGCAACTCATCACCTGGAAGCTGCAGAGAGATCCCTGAAGACTGATCCAGCTGTAGCTTGCTTTGCTCTTGCAAAGTCTGGGACTGTGGGAGCTACAGCCAAGTGTACCAGCAACTAGACCTGAAAGTGGTAAAAGTGACTTCAGTGTAGAGACCTAAGAATCACTTTTCAGGAAGATTTTGAAAACCCCTTTTCCCCAATTTAGATACTTCTCTCTGTTATTGCCTGTCCTGCCTTGGAGAAGATAGTGACCACTGAAAGAGATGGTTATTGAAAGCACAGAAATGTGTAGCTTGATCATATATCCACTGCCACAATAAATGCAGAGAGAAGTGAAACATCAGGGTTGGCCTGGTGCAACTCTTGCGCTGTGGCGAGAGGAAATACACAAGGAAACCTGTGGCACAGGTCAGAGACATCAGAGTGGCCATACTGAGTCAGACTATTTGCCAATTTGATCCAGTACTGAGTCTCTGACCATGGTCATAGTGGACATGCAAGCAAGAGTGCAAGGACAGGTTGGGTCTGTTTTCCCAGAATAATCTCCCAGCCTTTGAAAATTTGCAGCTCCTGATCCAGAAGAGTTATTCTAGTATTTGGAAGCTGTAGTGGATGTTTGTGAATTTCCCCATCTGTTTTTGGTCCAACATGGATATTTTACCCTGTCTCTGTGAAGAACTCTTTCCTTTTGCCAGCTCTGCCTTAGCCACTCTTTGGTGTCACTGCATCGTGGTGGGACATCAAACTCACGTGGGACAGCCAACAGTCACTCCCTACCCATCCTTCCATGATACTTGTTGGATCTTTCCATGATACTTGTTAGATCTAGAGAACATCAGTCCCTTTTCTGGGTTGGAGAGTTCTGGTGTCTGTGGCTGCTCCTGGTGTAAAAGTCATTCCACACTTCTGAATATCCTGGTAAACCCATCTCTGAATCTTTTCCTGTGCTCTTATTTTTGGGATGAGGGCAGATATGCCCTTTGTGGAGCAATACTACATTTATGAGGTGCCAGCCCTACCTCTGTTGCTGAGATCAGTCTTTTATCCAATACTAGTCACTCTTCTGAAGATGCCCACCACCTCTGCAGCTGAGAACCAGAGCACAGCTGGGCTACAGGGCACTCACAAGCCCCCAGAAGTGATTTTGGCAGGGGGGAACAGTTGTGCCACCCCTGCTCCTGCAATCAGCTCCTGGTTTGGAGTTGATTGCAGGAGCAGATCCCTGCAAAACTGGCCAAGCAGGGAACAGGGAGAGAATTCAGAGAGGGAGGTGCTTGAGAGATAAACACTTCTGAGACCACCAGCCTTTTCCTCACAAGTTTAATACTTGATGGCATAACAATAATCTTTTCTCCCCTAGCACGCCAGTGCTGTGAAATGAATGTCATCCTTTTCATGTTGCCCAGACTCACAACAATGAGCTTTGTTTTTACAGGCTGCCCAGCCTAATTGCTGTGCCACGCTGGGAGCTTACAGCCAGTTTCATGGCTTTGCTGCACATCATCTCACCCAGCACTTTTCCAGCATTGCTACTTTATAAGCACCTCCAGCCCCATCAAACAGCTACATGTGTTTCTTCATTTCTTCTGGGTGTATTAGCTGGTGTTGTTCAGGTTGGATTTTATTACTATATCCTCCAGATAAGGCTGCTGCCTCTATGATAGAGTTTTTGCCACCTACTACGAGATTAGCTGCAAATTTAATTTGAGAGCTATTCATCTCCTCTTGATACCTACCATTAGCAACAATAAAAGTAGAAATCACAACTAAGATTCCCAAAACCCTTCGGGTACCTGGCCTTATTTCAGTATATAGTTGTTGATTGCTCAGTTTTATCTATTTACAGTCCTTCAAGTAGTGTTTGGTATACAGAGCAGCTCTCTGACATGCTATTAATCACCTTCTTTGAAATGACTCTAGAAAAGATATTGGGCCAGGAGCCAGCAGTTTTGGGATCATGTTAACAGTTTGCTGTCGTATTTCAATCACTTGAACTGTGCAAAATAACCCAAGATGTCCCTCCCTCAGGGTATTAAGTAAAGATTGCAGCCCCTGTGATAAGGGAAGATTCTGAAAAGCATTAATCTGAAGGGAGCAGTTCAGTGGGAAATGCAGGGCAAGAGCATCGTTCCTGCACAGGGATTGCATTTTTTGAGGGCATGCACTTTTTAGGAGGAAACCTGTTTCCCCAACATTCTGTCATTGCTACAAATATTGGGGCGCATTTGGGTGTTTTGCAACATCCAGAGCTTTCAGTTTATATAGATTTAGAAAATCCTTCATTAAACAACAGAAGGCATATTATCCTGTCTCCTTTCATCAGCCTGGTACCCATCAACTACAGCTGGCACAAACCAATTATCCCTGGCAACCACAGCTTTTGACAGCTCTTGACACAGACCATTTTCAATTTGTAGGCACCCCATGCTATTTTTATGCTTCTGCAGATGATGGATGCAGTCTGCACCTTCTTCTCTTGGACTTGTGCTGTGGCAGTCAGGAGGGGGCTTTGGTGTTGCCCTTCACCAACAGCAGCAGCCAAGGCTTCCAGGACAGTGTTCACAGTGCAGTGCATAATTTGGCCATCCTCATCCTTGGGAAGCAGGCTGTTTCCATCAGGCTGAAGCTGATGCTCCAACTTTCTCACAGTGGCTGTCATTCCCTGCAGCCCAGCACTGCCAAGGTCAGTGATTGTGCCCTGAGATAAGCCTGTGTGATGGAACTGCCCTCCTGTGACACCCATCCCACTGTGCAGGCTCTGGGATATTGTCTCAGACTGCCTATTGCCTGTCAGCTGTGGAGCAGCACGCAAGGTGATGGAGACCTGTTGCAATATTTGAGAGGAGAGGGAAAAAAACAAACCGGGAGATCTTTCAAGTCATCGACGTCAGTTCACAGCTAATTAGAGGGCAGGAGTCTCTTTGTGGGCTGGTGACCAGACTGGCTCTGCTTCATGGCTGCTGTGCAGCTGACAAGGAGCCATGGATGACTGGGAGCTCAGGCTTTGGGCTGGGCATCACCACCCCATTCAATGGCAGAGCCAGCCAGCAGTTCAGCAGTCACCTCCCAGGCAAAGATTGTCTCCTGGCTCAAAGGGAGATTTAACATTTTTCTTGGTTTGATCCATTTATCCTTCTCCAAGAGCTCAAGCCAAAAGCTATTGACTTAAATGGGTTTTGCATTGGGTTTCCAATTTGTTACAATGAGAGGCATATGAAATTGTCCCAGATTTCCTCATTTATAAGAGTCTTACTTATGTTTCCTCTGTGCTTAGTTCCATGATCCAACAGAAATCCCAGCATGTAGTAGGAGATAGTTACTGCCTCAAGGACAAAAAATTGTATTTTTCTTTGCAACATCTCCCCGTGGATTTTTAGTCCAAATCTCTTCTCATGGAAATCAATGAGCATTTTAGAAGTGAGATCAAGGAGGATCCAGAGCAGAGTCCCTCAACAGTTTTTGTTTACCTCAGCTGGGCTGCAAACCTTTTCTCTCTTCTTTTAAAAGAACACCGTGTTGGCACATTTTCTGGATAAACCTGCAATATACAGACTTTTAAGAATCAATAAAGAGATTGTCAAAGAGTCAAGAGTCGTGATTTCCCATACACACAGAGGATGGTTGGCTTGTTTTGTTTTTTTTTTTTAATGAAAAGCAGAATACCAAGTAAGAGTCTGAGGAGTAGGAGAACAATTGTATTAGCAAATGCAGAACATTCTTAAATTCCTGGTGTTTACCTTTAAAAGGAAAACTCTAAGAGCTTGAAGTTTATATTTTATATGTTGCATTTGTGGGTATTTTCTAAAAAAAAACATTTAGAGAAATTTTTCATCAAGTATCTCCAGAGGTAATTAACTGGATTGACCTTTCAAAAATTGTGTCTTCAGTAGAAATATTTCGTAAAGTTCTATACTAAAATCATATGGATTTTTGTGAAGTTGGATGACACCATCAAATGTTTGAATACCTCTTTAATACACTGGTAATTTAGGCTCTATAATTTTAGCCACTGGAGGGCTCCCCAATTTTTTAATTAATTTAGTAGGACATATAGTATGAAAGAATGGAGGAATAATACGAAGCAGGATGGTCCTAGTCAATACAATCATCTCCACAAATACTAAATTTAGTGTGAATTCCAGGCATTTCTTGGCACAATAAGTCAACCAAAATACCGGGAGAAAATTTTTAGTGTTTTTGGTAGAATAGATAGTCCACTATGAGTTGACCAACCAGCAAGACTGGGCGTAATTTTTTAGCTAGATATGCATAAAAAATGAAGTTTCAGGACTTTGTAGCATTGCACAATCAGATGAATTCCCACAGAATTTAATATATCAGTACTTTAAAATATCCATTTTTCATGTGAATGTTTTAGTTATCATTGCAGCTTCCCGATGCTCCCAGCCTACCAGCTCACCTCTATAGTGCCACTTCACTGATACCCTTTATACCCTTTCCAGAGGCAGCTGCTCAGAAAAACTGCCTTTTTTTTTTTTTTTTTTTTAAATAATTATCTACACAGACATTTCTATACAGAGCATGGCTGCTCCTGGCCAGAACAGATTCTACTCCTGCTTCCTGCTCTAGCTCCGAGCATCAGTATGGATGCATTTGGTGCACCCTTAGGAAAGAGAAATGAGTGGCACTAATTGTTCCCTCTACTCTTGTCTTTCATACTGCCTTTGTGCAAGGCAAAGGTACCCATGCCTCAGCATGGTGAGCAGTAGTTGTAGACTCCTTAGCAGAATGGCATATTTGCTGCTAATAAAATATTAACCGGGATGAAGGGCTGGTAAAATATTTAAATATCCAACATTCCTCTACTCTTCAGCTTCCCAGCTGGCACAAGTCACTACCATGATTTGGAATCTGATCAAACATGTTTCATCGGTACAAAGAGGCTAATTTATAAAGGAGGATTAAACCCTTTGCAAGACCAGGCTGGTTGGAGTTTCTCTTTCCCCTTTTCATGCTGTAAGGCTCTTAAACATTTTTCCGCACAGCGCTTTTCAGTAACTTATCTTACAGCCTTTTGAGGCCACATATTTTCATTCAGAAACCTGAGGGCTGAAAATTCCTATTTATCCACAAGACAAGTTCTATTTTGCCCTTGGCCCTATGAACAGCTTTGCAGTAACCCCTCAGCATACTTCAAGCTTGACCTGTAGAAGGGCAGACAAGGTTACAGCAGGTCTTGGGACCAAAAGAGATGATGAGCAAAGGTGGAGAATCATGCCAAAGGTAGAGCAGATACCTAGAGGTGGCGCAAATGAAGTTTGCCTGGGACATGGTAAGGGAGCAGAAACAAAGGGAGCACACGAGAACCTTGGCCTCAGATAATGCAGGTGCACATACCATGGTGATGAAGGCCACATTTCAATTAGAAGTGGTGTGGAACAGCATTGCTTTTTGGGTTAAAAATGTGCTGCCTTGTCATTTCAAGGGGTGCCCCTGAGCACTCTGAAAAATGGGACAGAGAGGGAAGTTCTTGTCCTGTCATAGCTTTTCTGGTTGACCTCCCTCTCATCTCTACTTCAAGCTGACAGAAGCCAGTTTAGCTGGTACTGAAACAGCAACATCACACAGAAATGCCTTAAACAAAAGCCATTGCTTCTTGGCCACAGGCAAGTCTGGGTCTTCTGTGGCATTTTGAAGCAAGATGCCCTCCAAAGTCTGCCTTGGAAGAAGATCCAGTTGGCAGCAAATAAATGATATCCAAGGAATGCTTGGTCTGAAAGGTGGATTTTCCACCCCATGCAGAACCAACTACCCACCCAGCTTACTCCAGTGCCCTGGGACAAGATCCATGTCCCACTGCATTTCTTGTTCTGCTCATCACAGTAGCAGAGCTGCAAACTCATGCACAGAGGCAAGCCTGCTCCAGACATATGCATTGATAATTTGCTAGGTAAATTAATTTAAACAACAAATTGGCATCAGACCTATCTTGGAACGTTAAAATCATTAAGTGTTCAATTATTTCCTAGGAAAGCTTTGAAGTGGTGCAGTTAGATTCAGCTCTCCAGCTGCTATCAGTGAGCTGCAGAATATGGCATTTGCATACTCCTGGCTTGGATGCTGAGAGCTTTCCTGTCTATTATTTCATTGGGTCTTGGTGCAGATTATGGTGATGATGTAAAGGTTTGTCAAAATATTTTTTATTATTTGGTTTTTAAATTTACATTACAGACATCTCTTAAAAAGATCCAATTAATCTCAGCTTGGCCTGTTGCCTGGGAAATTTTCTGTGTGGTGTATAATACTAAATATTACTCTTGAAGATTTCTTTATTTTCTAAAGTGTTTATAATTATTTCTGTTTTCATCACAGTTTGAAATTGGTTCTTTCATGAGTACACAGGTAAGAATGAGAGTCTTCCTATGCTTCATGCAAAAATCACCATTATTTTGTTAATCACTGAAAAGATGTTGCTAATACAATAGCCTGCAGAAGATGAGAAAGGGAGAACTGAAAGGTTTCTGTAAGAAAGCCTAAAAAAATGGCAGAAACATGATACAGCTTTCAAACACAGACAAGGCTTCATTCTTTCTGTCTTGTTTGATAAAAAACCAACCACATAGTGAATACTGTAGCTTCATGTTACTCCTGTCAAATCTTTAGTAAGTGGGTGTCCAGGGAATTAGATCATAAGCAGAGGGAATATTCCTCTCATTTGAAAGGTTTCTCATTGTGTTTATTAATTTAACTGTTAAGAAGGCAAAATATGCTATTTTCAAAGGGATTCAATGGAGTGAGATCTGCCTGACCCCTTTACAGGCTATTCTGAGAGACACTTATCCTATGTATCAATGGAAATACCCAGAGAGAATACATGTAATATAATTATTCATAAAAGAGAGCTAAATCACCGAGCAGTTACACATCACTTAGGCTGAAAATATCTTCAATTAAGGTAGGAATGAAGTAATATCACATTTTATGCAAGTTCCCATCAATAAGCCTGACACATGTCAGCTCTCATTTAATAACATATTTTACTTCTAATAATTCTCCCTTTTTTCCAGGTTCAAAAAATATCGAAGAAGGCTCAACTGTTCACAGAAATGAAGTGTGGCTGTAGGAGGAATTAAGGTTTCATGTTTCAGGGCACAAAATAATCCCCTTCTGAGGAGGCTAAGATGCATTTTCCTGGTTGGAAAGGAGCACCAGCATCACTGGGATGCTGCATCACTGGGATGCCTCATCACTGGACTCAGGAAATGGCAGAAGTGGGAGTAGAGGTTATAACCAGCTTGACAAGTCCTATGGCTCATACACCTCCACTTCTGTTGGAAGGTTTGGGAGGTCCTTTCTGCCTGAGCCAGTGCTGATTGCCTCATGTAATAAAGAGAAAGGGCCACGTTTTTCTGGCACACAAAAGTTTCCAAAGCATTAGGCTTTCTCAAATTAAGTGAACAAAAGGCAGCTTCATCCTGAGCAGCAAATGGGACGAGAGACAAGTGAGAAAAGCAAGATGTTGGAGATGGGTTAGGACTGGGGAGTCATCCTGAGTGATGGGCTCTGGGCAACCAGAACAACATTTCCTGCCCAGGCAACACTGCAGCTGGTGAGCTGGAGAGACAAGGCCTTTGCCCCCATTAAACATCCTAAATCCTGCTCTGCCAACACCTGGATCTCAATGTCTGCAGCATGGAGAGAAACCAGGCTGGGAAAGAAACCAAGAGCACATAGAAGCCATTCCCACAGGGAGCTTCACTTAATCCAACCCCACACAAACACGATCAGTCAGGAAACAGAAGGGCTGCAGTTCCTGCCAGGCAGCTCTAATAGCAGTGTAATCAGAGGGAAAAAAACAAATCTATCCTGCAGCAGCTCTTTAAAAGAGGCTGCCAGGCTGCAAGAGCAGCAATGGAGGCAGCAGCAGTTAGAAACATGAATTCCTGTGTCAGCATTCAGGCTTCTCTCCCTTCATTATTTCCCTTAGAGAAAGGATTGCAAACTGGGATTCAGCTCTTTGGGTGTGCAGTGCCATTGTGGGCACCCTCAGGTTGCAGAGGAGTTTGCACAGCACTGGCAGGTCCCTGGGCCAGCCACTGGAGGCCAGGTGGGAGAACACAGAACGTCTCAAAAAGTATCCCAGCCCCATGTTAGGCAACTAACCCAAGGTAAGCTCAGAGAAATCCCTATAGATATATGGATCTAAAATTAAAGGGATGAAAGGCAAAAATGCAATGAATTATTGTCAAAACTCTAAATTTAATTTCTATAAACACAGATATAAAAATATAACTGTATATATTTGTATAAAGAAATAAAAATAAAATGTATTTTTTTTAATGTACTGTTATCCTTTGTGAGACATTTTAAATCAATTGAATGGGAAATACAGTGAATTCTGCATAGCAAACACATTTGCTGAGATGTTTTCTGACGCACCTCACTAGTGCTGCTCTTCCAGCAGAGACCCAAATTTTGCAAGCTCTGTGGCAGGAATGATTTTTATGATCTTTTTGGCCATTTTTAATGTATTGGGATATGCCAGCCCTATGTACAGCCTGGCCTCCTTCATCTCACAGAAACAAAGTTACTTTTTAGTTCCAGTGACAGTGCCATCAAATTTCTTATGATTTTAGGGTATGGGAAGAGTGGGAGTAGAACTTGAGTTTTTCTTGCTCTCTTGCTTAAACCTATCCATATTTATATACTTACCAGTAGCTTACTGGTATTTCATAATAAACCAGCTCTCCCCATGCTCATTAAAGAGGAAATTTGGAAGCAAGAGGGACAAAGGAAGCTGCAAATTAATGCTGATGGAAATGAAGAGGAGAGCAGGTATTCCAATAATTCTTTCCTATCTCTCCCAAGGTGTGCTCCAACAGAGAAATAATCTGACCCTCCAAACTGCAATCTAAAAAGTGCAGGATTCCTTCCTGACTATAAACTACACAGAAAGCCCCAAGTGTAACTCTTGCTATACAGCCTTTGGGAATGTGATGATTTCTCAAGTAGACACTGTTTGCAACAAGTCACAATGTCGAGGCAGAAGAGATTCTCACTGAATGATTTATGGGAATTTAAATTACATTTCATATGGCATAGCTGTAAGTGAAACTAACCACAAATGTAAAGAAAGAGACAGGTCTTTATCATGTTGAAATAAATTGCTCACACATGACTCGTGAGAAAATTATTAAGTATCAAGTCAACATTTCCCAGACATTCTGGGTAATGCAAAATTTGAATTTTCTTATATCCTGGTTCCAGTTTAGAAGGATTTTTCCGCTTGTATAAAATGGCAGGACTGTCTTTGTAAAAGACATTCAGGTTCCCAGCAAACTCTGCTTTTGCTTTGTTCACCTCCAGTTCTGGTCTCCTGAGCTAAATGAATATTGTTGTGTGTATTAACTCTGCTCTCATTGGCATGAGCTGGTTTACTTCCCCTGTTCAGAGTCCACTTAGGAAGTGTGAGCTGTCTCTGAGCAAAGGCAGTGGCTTTCTTCTGTCATTCAGTACACCACATCTTCACAGCAGGCTGAAGCATCGATTTCAGTGTTATCCTTCTTGAATAACATTAGAAAGCTTTATGGGCCGCAATCATGAGCTCATCTCTGTGCAGCCTCTGGATACAGCTATAATGAATATACCTGTATTTGTTGACCTGTAAACTGGCTTTAAGGTACACCTGGATAACACCTCGCAGCTGTCCTCCACTACTGTTCTCAGCTATATCCGCCTGGTTAGGAACAAATGATCCTGATTTCTCTGGAGCTTTGGGATCTGGTAAATGAAGTGTGAATGTGATTTTGCACTAAATGAGTCTATAAAAGTAATGATTTAATGCTTGACATTTGTTTATACCTTAAAAACACCATAACCCTTTGCACAGATAACACAGCCAAGGCTCACAGGGATTGGGGCAAATTTAGGGAGCAAAGGCACAGAAATGGGGCTGCTGTAAGGCCAGTAGGGAATTCTTGCAGAGAAGCACGAGGGCACACATTGCATTCCCAGAGCTTCTGCCAGCATTCCTGTGAGCTGATTGGCACAGGCAGAGGGTGCCTGCCCAGCACCTCTGCACCTCTGCACCTCTGCAGGCAGGGCACAGCAGCAGCTGCCCCTTCAGAGTGGGCTGAGCTCTTGGTATTTTTAAAAAAACCAGGAATGGCAGGGTATCAGGTACAACCCTGGACAGAGGAAGGAGACACAGACACGGAAATCAGGTTCTCAAGGAAAGCTCCTAGTTGGAGATCACTTGCACACCCCTCCTTTTTTCCTAACTGCAGCTGAAAGATTTAAAGTTTATTTCTGTGGAATATACTGATGTCCTTCATGGGAGCTCCCCATCTGCAGTGGATGCCTTGGCTTCAGTAAAAACCTTGGCACTTCAGTGCCAAGGGAGTTAACTCTTGGGTTTACAGGTGGTAGTTTCTCTGATCTGGGGCTCAAATTAGAAAGCAAGCTCCAGAAAAAAAATGGGGAAAAAAGTGACTCAGAGTTTAAAACTGCTGTGGTTCTGTGGGATAAACATTGCTGTTAATGTAGAAGGTATATTTTCATGGGCAGTGCACATTTGAAGAAGTTCCTATATGAGTTCCTTTACGACAAGTCATTACTTTGCTCTGTTGAAACATTATACAAACATGGCATATACAAAATCCATAGTGAGAGAGGGCAATCCTGTAACTGGCTTCACAATAAAGGAAAGAAGTAATAGGAACACCAAAACAACTCTCTAAAAGTCTCATAAAGCAAACCAGATTGAAAATCGTTAGTGATAATACCAATGTAATTCCAGTTTAACTCCATTACACTGAGAAATTACCAATAAATGACAAAGAAGTGCTTGCTGCAAGCCAGAAAGCCCAGACAACAACAGATTTTGTCAGCTTTTCTCACATTTTCTATATACAATACTGCTCAGCTTCTTAATGGAAACAAGGTTTGAAGCTGATTTTGCTTTGTTCCAAACAATGGTGTCTCCCATTGGTGTGGCATGATTGCTAAGTATTTTTTCCTGAATTCACACAGTCATTTTCTTCTGCCTTTACATTTAAAGGTGTAATGCATAAAGACAATGTCCCATAAAATTGTATTGTACAATCTGGTACTACATTTGAGTTCCCACATTCCCTGGATAATAGTGGAATATATTTGTTTGAGGTTCAGCACTCACCAACATTTTTCACTCATTACCTGTTGGCAGATTTGTTTGCAGTGTACCAGAGACTGTGCATGAATGCCTGTTTTACATTTTCTGAGAGTCTGTGTATTTATTTTAGCACACCTGTACACACTGTCAAGCACCTAGATTCAACTGGAAATTTCTTTCACATCAATGGGTTTTTCTGTTTCCCATTTTTTTATAATACTTCAGAAAAATCCACAAGAGCACAGCAGTATACAATGGGCATACATAAGTACATGTATCTAGTCAAGATTAGAAAGCAAGCTGTCAAAAGCATTCAGAAGCAAACGCAGAGACAAGGCAACTCTTGTATCAAACTGCAACCCCTTTCAGCAGGGTTAGCAAATACTTTTCTGCAATATGATTATTTTCCCCTTTTCCAGTTAAACCAGTTAAAAATGTTTAGTTCCGCTCTGAAAATTGCCTGATACTGCATCTAATTTATTCAAATCTAATCTTCCCATCACAGATGTCACGTGTTGGCTTCAGGGAAAAAAAAAAGAAATAAATGCAAGCTGTGCATAACAGAGCTCTGAACTCTGAAAGGCTGCTCTTGTGTGTGTGTGCAGACCTGCACATGTGCTGTGTGTGTAGGCAAGGGGACATGGTCAGGAAGGCAGCTGGATAATCAAACTGGGGAAATAGGTCTAACTGTCCTTAGTCAGAGCTTTGCCATTTCCCATCACCCTCCCCACTGCCACCAGAGCCTCTGGGGACTCGACAGAGCAGTTCCCCCACATTGCTGGGAGCAAGCTTATCTGTCATGCACTGCCAGGGAAACTCACCTCCAGGCTGGGGAAGTGTCAGGACCTGTGGCAGGAAGACCAGAGTGAACCTCATAACCCAGACCAAGGGTTCAAGCCAGGATGTAAACAGAAACTGGTTATGAAATCCAAGTCTGAATTTGGTGGTTGGTGTGAGTGCCATAATCTAACGCTGGTCAAAAACTGGTCTTTGAAAACTGAGTGCCTTTTAGGGGTGCTAATAACACCAGGATTGTGGGCTTGATCCCTCTACTGGCCATTCACTTAAGTGTTGGAATGGTTGATCCTTCTGGGTCCCTTCCAACTCAGACTATTCTGTGATTCTGCGACAAGCACAGAAGCTGACTCGGAAGGACAGACTCAGCTGTCATCACTCAGGTGATGACATACATCCTGGTGTAGTGCAGCAGATGGGCACGAAGCTGGGTAGGTTTTTGCTGGAAAGGTTCAGTTCATGAGGGTAGGAGAGCAGTGACCCAGCACCAGATGCCTGTAGCCACAGTCATCCTCAGGGAGCAAGGATCTGTCTGGCCCAATCAGAGGATGACTAGGCAGCGACTCTTCTCGCAATGGGGTTAATCCTCTTTAAGCTTCTGATTTTGGCCCAAAGCTCTCCTGATGGCCTCACTGGCACCATGTAAATTTCTGTCCACTGGGCTAAGCAGGGAGTAGTAGCTCAAACAGCTGCCTCAGGAGCCCATTTCAAATATCCAGATCTTGGTACTGCCCTAGTTTCTTCCCTAGGTGCTGGGGAATGGGGGAGCAGAGAGCAGGGGCTGGGAGCTGCTCAGAGAGTTCATGTGACCTGGTCTAACCTTCAGCGCAGATGTCATCCAT
>NW_005054311.1:2770708-2784498 GCF_000277835.1 Geospiza fortis
TTTTTTTCCCCCTGTAATTACCAATTATCATAACAAAGAAACTGAAGGGGCTGATCAGATTTGTATTGAGAACAGTTTTGTTTCCACCTCTTTTCTCTTGTCTTGGGAATAAAACATGCAAAGTACCACAGAAGAAACTTTCTTATAAATTGTTGAATTATAACTAAGCATTTCAGAGGTTACTTATGTATCTGTGTATACATACATATATATGTAAGAAAGCAAGAAAAGCATCAAGTTGACAGACATGATTTCTCTTACCTTATGACTAATGTGTATTTCTCCCTCCCTGCATTATGCCATCATAGTTTCTCTTACACTCAACTGCCTGCCTCTGCAAGCCAAGCTAACAATTCAAAATCTTGAGTTCCTCAAAGAATCCTAATTACTGTGCCCCACCACTTGGGGCAGAAAGTGAAACCCATGCACTCTGTGATGCTTTTGGGTTTTACCCCAATTATTGTATAAGCAGTAACATCAGAGTGCTGCAAATACAGATGAGGCAATACCTGCTTCTTCCTTTTCTTCTGCATTACTTATGATTAAAGCAATCCCATTTCCCAGCTTGACTACTCTTGGGAACTAATACAGCATATATGCTGTGGAGCTGCTGCTTGCTGGGCTCTAGTTCTGGTTTTCTGGAAGTGTTGCATCAGTTGCACAGGTGCACAGTAGCCATGCAAGTCACTGGTGGGTTTATATGACAAGGTTTTGGTAGCAAGGGTGCAAACATCAGCTTCTCATGTGGTGCCACCAATGGGGCTCTCAACAGTGTCAGGAATCTGGAGGATCCTGACACCTTTGGCCAAGCCAGGTGGAGTCTAGAAACATTGAACTGTGAAGCAGCAACAGCCCTCCCCATTTAGATTTTTAGAAATAAGGAAAAAAAAAAGCAAAACCCAAATACCCAAAGAAACATGGGCGAACATGCATTTTTGGAACCTGAAGCCTTTTCTACTGGCTTCCCTTCTTTATCCCTCAGATATTTGAGCTGCATCAAGGATTTTTTTCCTTTCTTATCACTGATTTTTCCATTTCACTTTGTAGGTAATTTTAGGCCAACAAACTAGTTTCCCTTTCTCTATCTAACATTCAATATAACTTCAGAGGATCCAATTAACTTTCTGTGCTTGTCTTCTTCTCTTGCCTTGCCAGTTCACTATGTTTGTCTGGGCTTTCCTGTCTTCTCATGGGTGTCCTGCTCTTCCCTGCCAACTTCTTTCGTTGGCAGTTAAAATGAACTCCTGTCATGTACCTTGCCTTTTTTCCCTTCTCGTCTCCTTCTGATTTTTGTAAATCCACTTGCCTTAGGGTGTATTCCTGTGACAGGAGCTGTCCCTCTTCTGTGACCCTCAGCATTAAATCTCATAGGCCTCCTTTGATCGAAGTGTCTCCAGGGGAAATGGCTTCTCTTCACTGTTCTGTGAACTTTAATCAGTAAAGCTCCAATCCTCACATGCTTGAAGAAATTTAAGTAATTCATATATGGGCAGCAAGAGCACTGTAAATATCATCTTTTCCATAGAAATGTAGACCAGCAAATACAAGGTTAGAAGGCAGCTCTGCACTTGTATTATTGGAAAAGTTGCATAAGGGGACATGTGATAAATACATTTCTGTAATGGACTCTGGCTACTGTAGGATTTGCTTATTTTCCTGCACTAATGTACCCTCTCTGAGGGGCTGAGAATGAAAGCTTGACTGGGCGTGGGTGCATTTATACCAAACTTTGTCCTCTTGTTTGTCTGCAGCTACTCATTCTCAGACAATTAACTTTTCTAAAATAAGTTATGGAATTTGGAAAACATCAGTTTATTTGGCACAAAGGATTAAACCCAAAGAAATTAGGTGGTTTTTAACAATCTTTGTCAATTTAGCTCTGTTTTCTTTTGAAGATTCTTATTAAATAGTAACCACATTTGAAATGTAGTCTAATTAAGAACAGTTCATGAAAGAGAAGGAAAGAGAGAAAGCTTTGGCACGGTTGGTAATTGTTAATAGTTTTTCTACAAGCACATTCTAATTCTGCATCATTTGCCACAGCCGTCGAGCTGAAATATCTGAGCCTTGACTTCTATGTAAGAAGTAATCCTAACTTCTATTCTTGTATAGAACAGTCTATTTTAACTTATTTTGGTACCTGACCAGCATTCCCTCCACATGGCTCAGTGGCGGTTCCTTATTCACTATATTCCCTTCAGCTGCATCCATTTTATATGTGAATAAATGCCTTCCTTCTGGTCCTGAGATCTGAGACCAAGAGCTGCAAAGATATTGTGAAATATTGTCTTCAAGCACTTCATCTGTTTTAGACAAAGAGGATTTTAGAGCTTACTCCAAAGCCTACATCTCTGTATTTCTGCAGTTCTTTATTACTTTTGCTATTCTTCCAGGGCTACTGGCACTTTGACTGCTCAAAAAGTTCTAGTATTTTCCACAGTTATTTCCTCTCTTCTTTCTCATGTTTCTTATAACTGACACTTACCAGCTATTATCCTCATTATACCCAAGTCTTTTCTTTTAGATCATGGAGCCATTTTCTGGGCACCACAATTAAAAACATAAATAGAAGGGAAAACTTTATATTTGTGATGATACGTGGAAGTAATCTTTTTGGGCATCCTACATACTATTGATGAATGCCCCCTGAAGACCACCATTGCATTTATGTTGGTCTCACTTTGGTTTGTGGGTTAGAAAGCATCCAGTGTGGTGTTTGGTTGATGTGGCAAAACCACTCAAAAACAGAGCTCATAACACTGTGGGGTCACTGATGACAGAGTGATGACACTGTCTGTTCCTGCTTGTCATTTTCCAATTCCATGCTAAGTCAGGTGTGCTCATCAGGACACTCTATAGTTATTTTGAGAGATGTTCTGATATTTCAGGCTGAGTTCTTTTAGTAGATGATCTTTCTCTTGTAGGGACAAAATTTCAGTGTTTTCTAGGCTTTGGTGCTCATCTGAATTCAGAAAGAGCTCAGAGTTAGAAAAAACAAATCTCTCTAGAGGAGAAATATAGCAAAAAGAATTCCTCAGCCACTCCTTGTGTATAGCATCTATGCAAAATCAGAAAAAGCAATTGGAAAAAAAATACTGTGGTCTACCCAAATATCTCTACTAAAATAGGCAGCTAAAATAGATGGCATTTTCATGCACAATATATGAAGTGATACTGATATGGAGCTATTTTGTCTTTCCTATGTTGGTAAGGTGAAACAGAACTTTTCCATGAAAAGGTTCAATTAACTTGGTGTATTGATCCAGAAGGCTTACTAAGTCCAGGATTGATTCTAAGAGGTGAAAGTGACTGAGATTCAAACCAACTAGTACTTAATGATTAAAGCATTCTCCTGAGATGCATGAGGCCCAAACTGAAATTCTTACTTCTCCTTTTAGGCTGGTAATTATTTGGCTAGATATATAAAACATGGTAGTTTGATTTGAGAGGTAAAGCTATTTCTTCATAAATCTGTTTGTCCAAAAAGCTGCTTGAATCATGGTAAATGCAGGCAGACTTACTCCTGTGGCCACCACATTCAGCCAATTTCTGTCCACAGAGTAATTTCCAGGTTATTGTTTGGGCTCTCTTGTACATGTTCTCTTTTCTAAGCAAGGTGGTTTTCTTCACACTCTGTTCAGAATGGAAATTTCAGGCTTCCAGTTTTTTAAACAAAAAGCAAATCTCCTCAGTTTTCTGCCCTGAGCCAAGTTGGATCTGTGTAAATGGCTAAAGCCACAAGAATAGCACATTCTGCTGATGTACCCCTGTACAAGCTATCAAACCTAAATAGTGTAACTATCTTTTATACTTGTGCTTGAAATGCGATTTCTGTCTCTTCCATAACACTTCAGTTATCTCACTTTTTCTGCCTCCTTACTCACAGCAATTTTGTGTACTGCTTTCCATTTATCATCTGGCCAGGATGAAAGCTGCTGACTATGAGAATCAAGGCTCTATAATCCTTTCCCATGTCTGATGCTCCCAGTATCACATGTGGCCCTGGGACATATGTCCAGAGACAGCTCTTGTAGAAAGTGTACAGTCACAGGGATGCCCAAGTGTTGGCAGGACATGTGTGGGAATGCATTTGAAAACAAAATGAGTAAACACATTAATGGAAAGAACCTGCAGAACTGGGAAAAAACACCTTCCAGGAGTTAATGATCCCTTGTCTAACATGGCAGTGATGCATTTGGTAGATGTGCTCCTGCTTGTCTTAGCTAAGCCCTCTGAACTTATGAACTGGACCTTTGTTTTCAGTGCTAGCATTACCAGACTTAGGTATGGCACGAGTTGCTGACATGTTCAGACACTGATCTATTTTTGAAAAATGTGCCTCTCCCTGAGCCTGATTGGTAGTCATCACGCATTTCAGAGGTAAATAGCACCTGTGGTGAACACTGAATCCAGCCAGCAGGAACAATGAATGTTTATTAAATCAGTATTTGTGTTAAGGTGGTTGCAGCAAAACCAGATAAATTAGTTCTGTTGTCTTGGGTGGTGCCTGTCTCAAGATCCTTTCTTCTAAAGCTCTGAATTATTATAATGACACACGTGATCTGTTGAATTTGAAAATTAATATTTAACTGCATTGACTTGTTGGTAGTTGCATCACAGACAGATCCTGGATCCCATTTTGATAACAGGAATGAAAACAACAACAAAAAAAAAAGAATGGCTTAGATCTGTTTTTATAGGACTGTCATCTGAATCTGTGTTTGTGTTTGCATTTTTACAATAGGGGAAAAAACCTTGCTATACTGGAGTGGAAGTCTCTATCCTCCATTTTAGAGACCTAGAATGAAAGATGCTAAGGCATGTCTAACTGTACACTGTCTGTGAACATAAATCCTACCCTGTATTGTAGCAAAAATCACAGTTCATGCCTGCCCAGATAGCAGGTGGTGGAAATTTTCTGCATGTATTAACATGGAACTAAAGTCTAAGAAGATGCATGTCATGCCTACTTGTACATGTATAAATAGAGAAGTTAGTTTCTGATTTGTAAACACTGTATTTAAACTAAGTAAACAGAACTATAGCATGACTACTGAGTGACTTAATGAACAGCATATCAGAAAACAGGATATCACAGTTCTTGTTAAAGTTCTCATTTATCATAGGAGACTTGAGTGATTTTCATCAAATAACTTCATCCTGCTGTGCCTCATATTCTTCTCTAAAAAATCAGGATAGATAGATCTGTTACAGAATGAGGCAAAGATTTGCTGTCAGTCTGTGCATCATTTCATTAGAAAATACCAGTTTTTTAAAAAATGTGCATTCAAAACATGTAAAAACTGTCATTTCCATCAAGAAACGTAAATAGTTTTTTCAGAAAGATTTGAGACTCCTACAGTGCTGGAGTTGTTGTGAAGAGAGAGCTTAGGGGTACTTTACAGGACCCAGATATTGTGCTGTGCAGGACAAGTTACAGAAATTTCTATATTTCCTCATGGCTTTGTTTTGAAGCTGAAGAGGATAGTGGCAGTGGTAATTGAATGTCAGAGTAGGATGTGCTCAGGGATGAGCACTGTGGCTATCCCAGGGTACTCAGAGATCAAATAGCATGGCTGATGGCCTTCACCAGCAAGCACAGTCTGACATCTCCTGTGAGAGCCCACCTGTGACCTAAAGATCAGCAGCTGAGCAAGTTGTCACTATGGAGAAGAAACTGTGCTTTTTTCATAGAGCTGCTGCTGCCCTGTAGCCCCCATGTTGCTGCCCCTGGGGCTCTGTGAACCCTTCTGATCACCTAAAATCACGCAGAAGTGGTTCAGAGTAACGTTGAGCATGTAAAAGTGATGACTGGGGAAGGCAAGCATGGGCACAAACAGCTGGGGACAGGTCACAGTGAAATAAGTTATGGAATGGCAGAGAGAAGATAAAAAGGAAAGCTGTGCAAGGCAAGAGCTCAGGTGGTTGTTCCCTTAATTAGGATGGGAGCTCACTGCCACAAGAACTCAGTGAGTCATTCATAAGATAATTGAGCTATTGTAGGTGGCAGATTCTGGAAGAGATACAAAACCTGTTTCAGACCACAAGCCAATTTTGGACTACTGAGGGCCTACACCTAACATGGATGCTGTTCACTTCAGGTTTACACAGTTTTAGCACAACCAAACCACACTCCCTCATCTATGACAAGACCCTAAACTGGAAAGGTAGGTGGAGCAATCCAGCCAGATCACTATACAGCAAAAGCATTTTAGGCAATGAAGATAAAACTCATGTGAGTAACAGAATCAGCTTTTGTCATTACTTGCAATGAAACCCAGGTGACTCATCTACCCTCAAAAATTTATTTCCATGGTACTCTCAGTGTCATTTTTGACTGCAAAAGGTTCAAGTGAATCATTTATGAACATATTCTGGCAACTCAGCCAAGGGATATTCTTCCAAGCCTGGTTTCTTGATGAGACAAAAATGGAAAATGAAAACCTGCATCAGATCAAACTAAAGCTTTTTTCAAAAATTCACCTCAGCCTAGGAAAACTGAGTTCAAAAATCTCCTCTGGTCTAGGGCCAATTCAAACTTAATGTCTCTGCCTGTCAGAAGGGATAACATATAATTACCTACCTCACCAGGGCATTGCAAAAATTAGTTATTATTTGCATAGAGTGGTTGAGTAATTTAAAAATCTTCATCTCAGCTCTCACGTAAGATTGTCTTTCTAAAGTAAAATAAACTCTTAGTAATTTCAAATTGGTAGAAGGCAATTCTGCAGATCACAACTTGAGTAATTCAGTGAGGCCCAAAAGAAAAAGGCAGGTACCAGAGAATAGATGGGATGTGAAGGACCAAATAGCTTGCTTCTGTAGCAGACCTCCTCTTGTAGGATTTTGGACCACCTGTCTGTCCTTCCAATGGAAGACAGAAGCAGAAAACATCAGGAAGTTGCTTATATTTTTGTTTGTTTCCAGTTCAATTGCCCTGCACTTTTACCACTGCTTTCCCTCATTTCTTGGTTAACCACACCTAATGGCACCCCTTTGCCTGGTCAGGTCTCAAGGGGTGCCTGTGCCCCAAGTGCAGTGAGAAAATGCACATCCTCTGCTCACATCCCAGGACTTTGTGCTGCTTTCACCTCACTCAGCAGAGCTGCCATGGCACAGAAGCTGTAATTTGGTTTTGGTATTTAGATTGCGTTTATCAAAACAGTTCATTTGCATTCACAGTCTCGCCCTTGATGACACCTGACATTTGAAGTCCATTATATTTGAAAATGTCTTGTCTGTCGCTTGCAAGATAGGAGAAACAAGGTGGGATGTGTTCCCAAAAATTCCACAACAAAAATCTCTTCTGTCCACTTGCTTCCTCAATTCAGCACTAGTTCTTGTTTCCATCCATGTGATGGGGGTGGCACATCAGGACTGAGCAGAGCTATGCAGAAGAGACCTGCTCCAGCCGGTGTTTCAGTGCTGTGCTGCAGTGCCAGAGCTGTGCTCGGGACCCCACGCTCCATGCACCACTCCCACAGGCCGAGGACACTGGGTCTGCATTGGGGTTTTTGGAGCAGGGGCTTTCCTGTCAGAGTGCATCCTGGCTACACAGTGTCAAGAAAGCCTGACTGGATTTCACTCTTGGATTGGCTGATTCAAAAGGAAGTACTCAGAATTCAAATTGTTGCACACCTCTACTATGATTTATTTAAAATTCTGGTATCCAGGTTTCCTCCACCCTTAAGAAAAGTGTCCCTTCATTCACACAGGGTGCCACCATGTTTTTTAACCAGGTGAGATACATTACACAAGGCTGCAGTAGGGCACCCTGCATAGGTTTGCAATAGGAAAGAACTGTAACAATCTCAGTGTAGAAAGCTTTTACAGTTATATTTTATTGCCTGAGCGTTCATAATCTACCTAAACACTCCTAAATCCCTACATAAAGGGTGGAGGAAGGAAGGCGATCAGGATGGATTACCATGAAGACAAGGTGTTGAGGAGTCTCCCTGAGGTATGGGAACATTAATTTGATCTCCTAGGCTTGTGCTGTCTACTCCAGTATGAGCTTTTGTGATTTCACCTTCAGAGTCATTTGGGTCTGTAAAAGTGAAAAAACAGTAAATACAGGCATTTCATTTTTCCTTTCCAAGGAAGGCTCACGGTATGGTTGGGTTTGATCATTCACACTTTTGTTTGTATCAAAACAACTTTCTGGCTAGGAGTTTCCTGACTGAGATAGGCACGTGTCATCACATACCATGGCATAATGAAGTATTCCTACAGGAGCATAGGGTTTGCCTTGTGCTTCATTCCTCCATCCAGGATCACTGCAAGAAATGAGAAGAGAGATAAAATAGAGAAGCAAAAAAGGGACATACAGAGGAGATAAAAATGAGCTGTATGTTCACCCTCCTAACCACTGAGGAATTTTCTTTCCTAATTGCATAAGTATTAGTTTTATTATCTCATTGCTTCTCCTCCTCTCTCTACCCTCAGCTTTGTTTGGGGTTGGGATTAATTAGCATAAGATGTTAGAGCATATGAATTGCAGCAAACTTCTGCTTTATTCCACAGCTGGGGTAGCCAAGGCATTTAAAAGCAAATTCTCATTGATGTTTCTGGGAAGAGATTCAGAAAGGATTTTAACCTACATAGTTCTGACATGTAACAGGAACTAAAGGAAAAAGGATTACATTAAAAGAAAAAGATATCCTTCTCTACTCACCCAATCTTTCAACAGTTCATTTCAGTTTTTTATATAATGAAAAACAATAGTTCCAGCAGGGAGGGCAATGGACTATGAATTTTCCACTTCTGTGTATCTACCCCCTGCGGTAAAGTTCATACCAATGACAAAGAAGCTACTCAAGAAGAACAACTTTTGGTTTTTTTGTTTTGCATTCACAATACCATTTATAACTAAAATCCCTCTGAACCTTATTAAGAAATTCAAGCGAAGATTTTTGCTTCAGTTCCTCACTTATATCAGCCCAAAGGCATAAATTAAAAGCTTATCCTTACATGCATACCTTATGCATGTAAATGTCCTTGGGCATCTGCATTCACATGAGAGTCCTAGGTCTGCAGGAGTATTACCAAAAGATGCTACAGTTGTGAAAATATCTGTAAGCGTGCCTTTTGAAAAGCAACAGTCCCTGAATGTGTTCTCACTAATAAGTATTTGAAATTAGATTTCAAGACTGGAAGCAGTTTTCTTGTGAAACTGGGTTGGTTACACAGAGATCTGTGTGGCTGGTGGAAAAGAACATGGAAGGTCCAAATGTACCATTCCATGAAAGACCCCCTTATTGTCTTCCTATTCTGATAGAATATGTTTCTTTTTTTCTTTTTCCCAAAGCTATTTCCTTCCCCTTCCTTCTACCTACGAATGAAAAGCACACTCATTAAGAGCTGTGAGATCTACTTTTCTTCATTAGAAGTATATTAAAAAACACAAACCAGAATTAGAGCTGCATAATGCAGTCCTCATCACATGATAAAGTACCACCAACAAGAAATATTGTTGTCAACACTGTCTTATATTCATTAAATAAACACTGCTTGAGATGGTGCTCAGATTTCCTTCATTTTTCTACTACATGATCCATTGGACTTTATTTTCTTGTGATTATGGAAACAACTGAACATTACACCTATAAGTTCTAGTTGCTTGCTCCATCATTTTCTTTTAATAGGTTTCAACAGCAAAGAGAAAATTAAACCAGGGAAATCTTGTAACAGAAAATGAAGAATACCTGATTATGTGCATTCAGCAATTACTGAGGAGGTGGTGCAGCTCTTTTTAAGCTATGCCTACAGGGCACTTCCACTGCTTTGGTACATAGGCGTGCAGTTTGCCACTCACTCATATTTTGTGAAGACATTTCACATAAAATTCGGACTCCTTGCAAGACAGTACTTTGATACCTGCTTATCCAAAATGGAACAGGGACTGGGTTTGCAGTTCATTCAACAGAACTGGGTTTGCAGTTTATCCCACAAATGAAAATGGAATTAGGCTTCAGCAAAATTCCAGCAACAGCCAAAAGGACGATTCTCACAGTTTGACTGTCACTGTCTTGAAGGTTCCTAGTTCCACTGTGTCTGACTGAAAACCTGCACATGCATTGGGCATCATCCCATGCCATAAGGTGCTCCTCTCCCAGCTGGGCTGAGTGATCATGAACTGTGTTTCTGCTAAAACTTAATACAATTCAGGAGATGAGAATGTTTCATCCATGGAAAGGGGTGAGCTACCTCCAGTAATCATTGTCGGAGCCTGCTGGACTGATGGGACAGGGCACAGAACAAAATCCAGCTGTTGACATTTGGAACAGTGATGGCAGCTGTGCACTCTCAGTTTCCATGTCCCTAGACCATTTCAAGGTGCAATGTTTTCTTAGCAGTGGGACAACTGCTCTCAGGGATTCAGTTTCCAACAAGAAATCAGCAGGCTGTATCTCCCTGCAGAAACTGTGACACCTTGCTGGAAAACAGTTTAATCAGAGCAGAGAGGATGCAAATGCCTAAAGGATCAGTGGGGCATTCAGCTGAGATTTGAGCCTTTGATTCACGAGGACTCTCAAGACTGCCATTGGATTTTATGCAGAAGCTGCAAAAATAAACAAATGTACCAAACCAAACCCTACTGATGAGAAACTCCTTCTCTGCTCTGGGATTTTTAACAAGCCACGGATATAAGGTGCCATCTTCCCCCATGATAATGTTCTGGGTGGCAGATGGAACTTCTGCCCTGTAGCCCTTGGTAAGTGCCTAAGGCATCGCCCGACTCGACTGCTGCAGCAGGATGCAAACTTGGCTGATTGCAGGTGACTTGTAGCTCCCTAGTCGGGCTAGTAACTACTGCTGGTAATTCAACAGGGTAGGAAAATAGGCATGCAAGTGTCTCCTCAGAGGCAGAGAGGTTCTCATAAATTAGGTCCGGCAAAGGTCACGTTTAGCTTTTGGTCCTGTTGCTAACAATCTCTGGGGCCTCTCTGGCAGCCCAGTACTGCCTTAAAAGTGAAATTTAAGTTCACTGCAAGCAATTTGCAGCAATATAAAGAAACCTGACTCTAAAGGAGAGTCAGGCATATGTAGAAGATATAT
The DNA here is from genome assembly GCF_000277835.1 of Geospiza fortis. NCBI lineage: Eukaryota > Metazoa > Chordata > Aves > Passeriformes > Thraupidae > Geospiza > Geospiza fortis. The sequence goes on from NW_005054311.1 coordinate 2,781,767, forward strand.
GTGCAAAGCTCTGCAGGTCATGAAAGGACTCAGTTTCCACCACAGTAGCTGGAGATGAACTACCACCATTCTGTTGCTTCCAGGGCAAAAACAGCCTGGTTAAGCTGAGCTGCCCTCTATCCTCTTCCCTAACGGAGGTATCATGCTGCACGAAATTTATATGTTCTGTGGAGGTGAAAATAATTCAGCTAGAGATTTGCCTGTCTTCATAATAGCAATTGTATGTTGATTTTTACCTCTAAAATTGTCCTTGTTTAAGGTCTACCTAGAATCATTAAATCAAAATAGTTTGGGCTTGTAGCTGGAAGGAACATGGTCCTGCCTTTTTCATGCGTAGAGAGCACTTGGCTGTTTGTTGCTGGAAAACATGTCACACAAGAGAAGAACTCAATGTCAAAGTTACAAAGCTGAAGGTAATCCTTGGCTCAGAAAAATGTACCATGAACTAACTCCACTCAGCTCTTCTCTTCAGAAGACAGAAAAGAGGAGTTTGTGCTAAAGCACCTTGCTACAATACAGATCACATTGCTAATCTCCCTTTGAAGCTGAATGCAGAAGCAGCATTTCAGTGCTTCTGACTAAGAGATAGAACAGCTCCACAAATAAGCAGCTTCACACTGACAATATTTGTGACCACCCCACTGGTATAAGGGTCTGAAGCCCCAGGAAACTTTGGTCATCAAGATCAAGGGGGCATAGTGCAGGTTTTGTGAGGTTTCCCATCCTATCCTCAGATACAGCAAGAATTCCCTCTCTCAGGCATATCTCCAGGGGCTGTTCAAGAACCATCTATGAAGACACTATTCATATAGAACAGCCATGCTCTGCCATTTGGGTGAGTTTGCTCCTTTGTTTTCCCAGGTAGGGAACTATTAATATGTGTTACTGTAAGAAAAAGAAACAGTTCAGAGCATGCATACACCATTTCCTCTGCTCCTGGTATTCATGAATGCACAAACTACTGCTTCTTTTAATATCACATGACCACCAGTTGTTTCCCAAATGCTGGCTTTAAAATCAGCTTGTGGTTTTGGAGAAATCTAGGGCAAGTAGCACAGCCAGATTTGCTGTGACTGCCTAGAGCACCTAACGGGGAAGAAACCAAGACTTCAGCACAGTTCCCTCTCTTCTGCCTCCCCAGTCTGGTGCAGCTGTAGCAGTGTTCTGGCAACTGCTCTGTTGCTATGCCAGCTTCAGTGAGAGGTTATCTGTGTGGTAATGCACAGCTGCTTACAGGCAGCAGCGCTGCTTTAATAGCATAATACAGAATAAATGAATAAAATGACCATAAGTTGCTGGAGGACCACAGAGCACTCTCAGGAGCAGTGTAGCACTTGCCACTCAGCCAGATAACCTGTACCATGTTTTCTTGCTGTCCGCTACCCAGAGTTCATTGGCAAGGCCAGCACATCCTCATAGCATGCAAGGAGAGTGTATGTGGGTGTTCCTGCCCTGGGGGGTTTGGTTTCCAACCTAATTACAACATCTTGGGGTGTTTTTCTCACACTCTGACCCCCAATTTGGTCACTCCTAATGATCTCTGTGGGTCTCAGGCCAGTGCCTGTGTTGTATAGCACATGAGAATTAAGGTTCTGCCTTCTGGTCATGGTGATTAATGCTGTATTGGTATCTATGCTGGTACCTCCACCAGACATTACTGTCCCAGTGACAGAGGCAGTGCCACTTTTCCAAAGCTCCAGCAGCTCAAAACCCCAAACTACTGCTGATTTCAGCTTGTTCACGTATTTTTAGCAACCAACTGCTGCGGATGAGGAGCAGAGGTGCTCACTGTTCTGCTGCCTTAGCTGGCATGCAGTAGCTCCTGGGAGGTGTCTGGGCATCATTCCATCTTAAATTGCCCTCCAACATCAGTCCTGGTGTGGTGGAATAATAGAATTGTTGAGTTTGGAAGACATCTCTAAGGTCATCAAGTCCAACCCTTAACCCAGTTCTGCCAAGTCCAGGTCACTATTCCATGTCCCTTGGTGCCACATCTACATGTTTTTTAAACACCTCCAGGGATGGTGACACAACCTCTTCCTTGGGCAGCCCATGCCAGTGCTTGACAAACCCTTTTGTGAAGAAATTTTTGCCTAATATTTAATCTAAACCTCTTCTGCCACAACTTGAGGCCAATTCCTCTCATCCTGTCACTTGAGATACAGGGGAAGAGACTGACCCTCCCACCCAGCCACACCACTCTTTCAGATAGTTATGGAGCAATTAGGTCCCCTTGAGCTTCCTCTTCTCCAGGCTGAACAACCCCAGCTCCCTCAGCCAGCCTTCATCAGACTTGTGCTCCAGACCCTTCAGCACCTTTGTTGCCTTTCCCTGGACATGCCCCAGCACCACAGTGTCTTTCTTGTAGGGAAGGGCCCAAAACTGAACACAGGATTTGAGTGCTGAGTACAGGGGAAGAATCACTTCCCTGGTCCTGCTGGCCGCGCTACTTCCGATACACGCCAGGATGCCACTGGCCATGAAAACAGCAGGTGCCCAGGAAAATCAGGTTAGCTTGTTTTTTTAATTGACAAAGTTACATTTTAATGGAAAGAACAGAAGCATCTACTGCCTGATTTTTAACCCCACAGCTTTCAGTGTGACCCAGAGACACGCACTGGCTTAGGCAACACAGGTGGCTAGATGTTCTCTCACAAACTTGGTAAGACCAGCAGATTCCTAGAAACTGCTGCTGTACATGTTTTGTTTCTCTGTGCCTCACTGCTCTTTCC
>NW_005054311.1:2784508-2796084 GCF_000277835.1 Geospiza fortis
CCTTTTGCTTTTGCATGTCTGTTTGCATTCCTTTATCCTGAATCTTTTTTGCCCTTTCTTATGCATGCCGGTGCCCAGTACAGCATAATACAGCTTGATTGGCTCACAATCAACACTTCATAATAAAAATCACGTACTATTGTCTGATATAAGTCAGACATAGTGGAGAATAATTTGATATTTTCCTCTCTCTTATACCAAGAAATTTGAGGACACTGGTAATTCTGCTATAATGCTGTGTGTCACTTTAGAGACCTTCAGAGGCCACTGCTTTGCAAATTGCTATCAATTTGTGAGACTTGAGCAAGCTTTATGTAGCAGTTTTTGCATGTAGCATAACTGCAATAAGCACCAATTTTGCCTATAAACAGGTACTACTTCCCATTCTTTAGGGATTTCTTTGGTAGGAGGAATTATATTAAAAATAGACACTTTTAGTTTTGCAATTATCTCAGAAATCAAGTTTAAAATTCAGTTTTCAGGGTAACCCTTTACTGACAATGGATTTTTCATTAAATTTTCTCCTCTGTTCTGTGCAGACTATTTTTGAGCAGCGTGATATGGTATAGCTCTATGAGGTCAGCTGAGATTTTTGAATTAAAGTCCTTCACTGTGTAACTTTCCAAATCTTACTCTCCATTTCCCTGTCCTTCCTACACTACAGGCTGCCTTTTTCATCAGGTTTTTATCTTCAGCAATCAGATAATACCCTTCAATGCCACAAAGCCTCAGCACCAAGAAATTCAGATATAGTCTTGATGGTGTGAAGATGTGTCAAACTCTTTTCTTAAAAGAAAGTTAAACTTTATGCTGAACAAAACATACTTACATTGGAAATTTGTACTAAAATAAGAGAAATAAACTTCTGCCTTCCTCGAGAGGTGTGTATTACTTAAAAGCTGCCATTACTTAGGCAGGCAGAGGAGTAACTTACCCATATTGCACAAAGGCTGCAAAGGCATCTCACTGTGAGATGCTCTGTCTACAGCACTTTTGAATGGGGTATCAGCAGACATTTACCCACCAGTTGCCTCTTGAGTGGCACTCCTGTGGCTTCTAGGGAAGGTATTGAGACGATACCAGACTTAAAATAGTTCAGCCCCAGCTGACAACTAAGAAGCAGGGAGCTGCTATCTCACTCCCCACCCCCGCCCTTCCCCAGGTAGGATGGGGAAGAGAATTTGAAAAAAAAAAGGATAAAAACTGTGAGTTGAGATAAGAACCAGTTTAATAAAGGTAAAACCCATCATCCTCATCATCATGTAATGAAAACAGCAGTGACAAAAAGAGAGAGTAAGAAAACCCAAGTAACACAATTGATGCATGATACAGCTGCTTACCGCGTGCTGACTGATGCCAGACCCTCTTCCTGAGCAGTGATCAGCCCCTCCCAGGAACCCCCCCAGTTTATATACTGGGCATGACATTCTGTGGTATGGAATATCCCTTTGGAAATTTGGGTCAGCTGTCCCAGCTGTGCTCCCTCCCAGCACCTCCTTGCTGGCAGACCATGGAATGCTGAAAGTCCTTGACTTCGGGTAAACACTGCTGAGCAACCACCGAATCATCTGTGTGCTACCAACATTATTCTCATGCTAAACCCAAAACACAGCTCTGTACCAGCTGCTAGGAAGAAAATTAACCCTATCCCAGCTGAAACCAGCACAGCTGGCTAAGTATAATGCAGTAAGGTGAAGTAAGAAGGAAACTTTTTTTCTGGACATTTAGTCAGCAAAAGCAAGACTGTAAGAGGAAAAAGCCAGACACCAGTCATTATGGCTTAGCATTAATCAAAGAGCAAAGCAAAATTGGAGATTTGGCCAAGAAGTGAAGTCATGCTGAACAGCACAAAGTCACCTTCTAGATGAAAGCCTTATGTGACACCATTGCTAGTATGTCCCGTCCAGGTGGTGTGGTTCTCCACGTCAGCATCCTATCAAGTGTGGTTTTTCTCTAGTCCTGCGCAGGTTAGGCATTAAAATGCCCCTCACACACTGTGAACAGGACTAAGCTAGTCTACAAGCACTAACATGATGGAGATTTTTAGAGAAAGTTTCCAAAATTTCTGTCTTGCTTTTGGAAACGGCCAGCTTGTGTTAGCTAAGATTGGGTCTCTCCTTTCTTCAAACAAGTGAATACAAACAAGTTAGTCTGAGGCATCCCTGCAGCATCAAAAACATCTCATCCTTATATTTACTGTCAGACAAGGCTAAAATAATTCTTTGTAGAATTATTTTAGGTCTGCAGAGTGAAGACCTGACTGGTAGGAGGAGTCTTTGATGACAAATGATAAATTAAAAGTCTAACAAGTAAGAAAGGCCTATAGACTTCTTTTCCATGAAATTAGGGTGAACATGCAATGTAGAAGTGCCTTGTAGCCCATTTTTTCTCAGTTTCTGCTGTGCTTAGGCCAATTTGTAGTTTAGGTTGGCAGCAGTGGAGTCCTGGTGTTAGAGGCACATTATCTAAAGCTGTCCCAATAACTCAGGCAATACCATCTGCCTCTGCTGTGCATCTCCCTTAAAGATTTTTGGCTTTGGCTGGTGGCTGAGCAGAAAGAGCCTCACTGAATTTACTCATCACTTCTGATACTCTCTTCAACACCAGGTAGGATCCTGCTGGATCTGATGCTCACTCAGAGAGTCAGCCCAGAGCCACCTTCAACTTCAGAGCCATCCTGGATCGTCACCAAAGACCGAAATCAGGAGAAATCCAGTATTTGATTCCCTATTACAATTAGTTAAGCTACTAAACCAGATGACATGTACTTGAAGTTGCACAAAGCCTTTGACACTGGTGGCACTGGAACAGGCTGCCCAGAGATGTTGTAGATGTCCCTTTCCTGGTGGTGTTCAAGACCAGGAGGGATGGGGCTTTGAGCCCTGCTCCAGTGGGTGGCATCCCTGTTCATGGCAGAGGGTTGGAACTAGAACATCTTTGAGGTCCTTCCAACCTGAAACATTCTATGATTCTGCAGACCTTTCTGACAGCTTCACAGCATAACAAGCAAGAAATCTTTCAGCAGAAGATCCTTTCAGTAGTTGCCTTGCTCAGTGCTCACCAGCTGTTGGAGGCAAAGAGATCTGTGTCCCTGTAGCTTCAGGCCACATGGCTTGGCTCAGCAGTCCGTGTTCCAAGCCACATTTACAAGGATTGCTAACTAACTACTCTTTGCTATTATCTGTCACTGGACATTAATTTTGGGGTAGAGCTTGTACACTGGAGTTTCTAGGAGAATGCTAATGATGTAATGGTAGGGGAGGGGAACCTTTTGATGCCACAGTAACTGAAGAGAGAGAAATTGCAAAATACTGCAAACCAGTAAAGAATTTAACAAACCAATACAATCAATGGAGCAAAAAATCACTTTAAGTGGCTTTGGATTTGCATTCACTATCAAGGTCTCATTTATGCAATTATTGTAATATTGATCCTTTTGCAAAGAAAAAAATGTAATGATAACTTTTTAAAATATAAGAATAATTTTTAAAAGTGTTCTTGTAAACAGGAATGGGCTGGAATATTTCAAAAATATTTCATTATCCTGAAGTCTGGAGCTCGATTACCAGCAGTGGTTCTAATTCTAAATCTCACTCTGCTCATCCAAATCACTTGTGAGAAGGATTTGGTTTACAGTAAATTCGTTTCCCTTGGAGCTGTGTCCTGCATTGTATAGGCAGTTGCAGATATGAGAAGTGGGCACAATTTCTGGAAGCACTGTGTTCCCAAAGAAAATGATTATACATTTAGGAGGGTTTTCTGAAATATCTAAATGGCTTGTAATTTATTTTTTGAGGTTTCAGCTCACTGTGATACCTCTGCAGATCTCACCAGTTATGTATTTGAATCCCAAATGTCTTAGAAAATATACAAAAAGATACTGCAACCACCTCTTCCAGTTTGTGTTACTGAGCATTTAATAATTTATCTGCTTTTTGGAAATCCTTTGCATACATTTTAAGTAAATATATTTCCGTAAAACACTCTCCAGGGATGAGATAAGTGCATTTCTGAGAAACTGTAAGAGAACCTGGGCAGATGTATCTCAAGTATACTGTTGCTTTTTCATGAGGGAAAATGGTACCCATTTCAGTTTCAGGCTCAGAGCATCTCTCGATGTACAGGGAGGTTGTGTCCAACCAGTATGTAGTCCTTGCCACTAATTCCACAAAGTCAGCGCTTATTTTACAGTTTTCACATAGGTAAAGCCTAGATCGAACATTTATGTTATTCCAGCAAGTTGTAATGCAAGTCAGTCTGTCAGTCATGCCCCCACACAGATCCATTATTCCCTTTGATTGCCAGATACAAGCAATTTGAAAACAAATGCTCCTAAAACGGCTTGATTGCTCTTCTTGTAAGTAATCAATTGCTCCTTAATTGATTAACAAATATATAATTTTATGATGTCTCTTGTCTCCCTCTCTATTTTGTGCATGTGCTCAAAATAAATATTTGCCCTATGAAAGCAAAAAATGATCTCAGCCAGCAGCTGAGATTGTTTCCAGTGGCCAGCAGTGTCCAGCAGTGTCCTTTGATAGCCAGCTCTGGTCGGGGCAGGCCTAACAATCCCTCTGAGCATGGGAATTGTTGAATTTCAGATGGGGCTGGGATGAGCTTTATTCATACTAACCTGCTCAGCAGTGCCTGCCAGTAACAGGGACTGCAGTGCTGTGGGGCAGTCAAATACTGGGTACTTTGTTAGGCATGAGCAGAACATACTTGATGAAAGATAGTGGGTGAATCAGTCATAAACTAGCTTGTTACCATTAATGGAAAGATAAAAACTGAATTTCATGTAGTTAGGATGTAACCTCCCCTGTAAAAAAGGCCAGATTTCAATGAACCACTTCTGCTAAGTGTCTGGGAATAACCTTGCATAGCTCTGGAGAGTGCCATTTCTATGTCAGCTCAATTTGATCTAGGACTGCATTGCTGCTGAAATTGATGTGCTATTCCCTCTTCTGACTTGTGGTTTCAGGGCCCTGTGCCTGACTTGTAGTAATGCAAGTAAAAGGGCAGGAAAACATGAGGAGGGGGAGGGACTCCTTCTGACTGGGGCTTGCTTGGTGCAGAACAATAGCCAGGCTGCCAGCTGAAAGGACAGCCCCTGCTGTCTGGTCAAATACACAGAGGAAATTCATATTGAAAGCTTTCAAACTGCTAAGAGCACAAAGTAGGTGATGCACTGCAGGAGTAGCAGAAATCTTCTTTCTGCAGTGAACACTCCTGCATTGTCTAGAGGGAGTCTGCTGCAAAAGCAGAAGTTGTTAGGCAGAGCAACAGAAGCGCAACAGCAGCACGTTAGCACTGAAATGTGATATTAAATTATTGTATTGGAAGGAAATTAAACCATCTCCTTCCCAAGTACTGATCCACAAGTGCATTCAATTTCTGCCCTTTTACTGCGTAACCTCAGACCAGAGCCATGTCTTTCCAATTCCTCAGTGTGCTGCTTTCTCACTCCCTTGTGTTGCATCTCTGCCCAGAATTCACCCTCGAGGCTGAAGGACTTGTGAGAGAAAGTTTAGTCCTGGCAAAGGCTCACTCAGAACAACCACAGGGACCATGACCTACCCCTCACGAGGGACCCAGTTAACATGTGCAAGCAGCTACATAAGAACAGCCTGCAGCACCTTTCTCTTTCTCTGGAGCACATCTGGGCAAGGTAATTTAGTGGCTGAACTGCCTTTCTGTCAGCTCAGGACAAATGCCAGTGCAGAGGAGTTTCATGGGATGGAGTAGTTCTGTGGGGGTGAAGGCTGCCTGGGCTACCTGAGCTTTCATACAGCTGCAGGAACAGTCCTTGTCTGCCTAAGACTTGCTTTGGAACAACTGAAAGCACATCCAAGCCTTAGCAGAACATGGCCTATTTAGTCCTCTCATCATGGAAAAATTGGGTGTTTAAGACGCCACAAGAGCATTTAGACACTTCCTCAATAACAACAACACAACTGAAACAATTAAAAAAAACCCATTTACCCATATTCCAGAAGGATTTCACCAGGGCAGAAGTCGGAAATCAGCATCTCAGATGTTCTTGTGCACCAACATGTGGAGCTGTTGTAGAAGTTGTTAAGCTTTCTGTTACCTGTCCTGTGTTTCTGCTGTCACTTCAGCTTCAGAAGCTTGCTAAGCTTTGCTGTAGTACATCTTCTACCAGAAACAAGGAGAAACAGGAAAGCAGCTGCAGTTGAATAAAAAGGTCAAAAGCCTTAACAGCTATGCAGAATCTCTGATGCTGGTTCTCAATCTAAGGCATTCATTATCTGGCTCTGCACAACAACATTTTTCCTATTCCTACCTGCTGCTGCAACCACAGCCTTGTTTACCACTCATTTAGTGCACAGTCTTTAGGAAAGGATTTTTATGAGATAATTCGTCTCTCTTCACATGCATAATAAAGAATAAATTAATAACTACATTAATAAAGCAGCTACATTATTATAAGTTCTTTTCTTTATTGCTAACATAAATCATGAATGCCCCTCCACCCAAATTATAGCACAGAGCACAATTCTTACTCATAACTCAGAGCTTTCAATTATTTTTTCAATTTATAGCAACTTACCTTCTCTACCTACTACTATGTCCCCAACAATTCTACTGCCTGCAGACACTAACTAGGAGCAAAGCATTCATTACAGCTTGTAGAAATCACATTGCTTCTTCAAAATTAAAGCAAAGGATTAACAAAGTTATACATATCAAGATGTGGGTTAGCACTACATATTTCTTCTCAAATGATTGTGTAATTAGTTCTCATCAACCTCCAGACTTCCATACCAACAGCTGGAATTGCTTTCACTATTACTTCCTGGCACGTCTTGCGAATGATGACTACAGAAATCCTGTGACATTCAGAACTTTGACATGATGAGAATTAATCTTCATTTTAGGAACATGGGAGCAAGCAAATGTGAATGTTAATGTAATTAAAGGCTTGCCAGTTGGGGAATGCTGGGCATGAGGCTTGAACTTACAACTAACGTCACTTTTTCATGGCTGTGATGCATATGTTTAGAGAGAAGAGCGATGCATTGAATTCTAAACCATTTAACATTTGCAAATAGGTGTCATGCTCACTCTGTGTAGGTGGGTGCAATTCCAAACAAAGCCACCAAACCCACTTCCATCTTGTACTTGGGATATTTCACCTGCCTTCGCTTCTTTGTGGTGCAGGTCTGCTAGTCCCAGTGATGGAGCTGACAGCAAACCATAACATCTAGAAACATATTCAATTTTCCACATGGTTCTCTATTTTGTTCCTATAAGTCAGAAGGGGATTTCCTCTTCCCAATTTTCATTGCTGGTGGCCAGCAGGAGAACATATTGCAGCAAAAATAGACATTTCATACATATTAACCTAGTCTCAAGCACAAGGAGCATATTTCTTCTGAAAAATCTCTTAATGTAAGACTGTAACAACTAATATTATGCAACTGGGCTAAGGAAATCCAAAAAACCAACATGATTCTTTCTATTTCTCTACCAATATTTCTCATTTGGCACAAGAAGACAGTACATGACTGTGTCGCAGGATGCAAGGTATTCAAACACTTGAAATACTTGGATGTCTGGGAGCAAATTTATCTCCAGGGTAAGCGTTTCACAGGCATTTATTCCATACCCAACATACTGAACCCAGCCTTTAGACTGGCATCTGCCCAGAAAAACTGGCCATTACCTCCTTTTCATTTTTATTTCAGGCAGGAATGAATTCATTAGGAGCTGAAGATACCCAACATTCATTTCCCTAGTAGGAAAGGCCTAGCTCAAAAGCAAAAATCTGCTGTTGTCTTTCAAGGTCAAAGGCATGCTGTCCCTGGGGTTAAATGAGTAACTATAGCAAATATTTATCTTCTTTCCCTCAACACAACCTGATAAGACTACGAGGAACAGGGTGGGTTAAAGCCCAATGTGGACATGCCACATCCAGGTGCTCAGGAGGATCCCAGATATCCAGTAAGTTGTGAATTTAGTCTTTAGTCTCTAGTCTTCCCTCCCAGTCATAGCTCATCCTCTTGAGCTTTGGCAGAGAAAGAAAGTGGATGAATCTCTTTCTCTTGGAGACTGAAAATGGGATGTGATTTCCTTCAGCCAGGAAAAAACAGGGAGGTCTATGGACCTCAGGGCAGTCTAATTTTTCTCTTCCCTTCTTTACCTCAGGGAGGATGGCAGCAGTGGGGAAGTTCTTGCTGTCAGGTGGCCCAGGGCAAGAGTAGGGCACTCACACCCTGAAAGGACTTTTCTTCTTGAGGGGCATCAGCACTGGCTTTGCCCCTCAAACCCCTTGGCCCACTTCTGCAAGGAAAGGGAGTGTAAGCATCACCTCTCTAGAGAGGAGGGGCAGGGGATAGGCAATAAGAAAGAGATTGCTCCCAGCACTCCTTGAGGCCAGCCCTGAGGACAGGACAAAGAGGACCAAGGACAGCCTGGCCCTCTGTTCTGTTCATTCTGTAGGCACCAACACGTGGCAGAGGGATGTGCTGAAATGTATACATCCTTCATCTACTCTTCCAATGAGCTATGTTGTGGGATCCCTCATTTCTCCTCCATTCTTCCTTTCCCAGGAAAATGCAGGAATGGACCTCATCTGCCGTGAAAGGCAGTTTACCCCCTGCTTAATGAATTTACATTACCTATAATGAGTTTCAGCATACTTTCACGGAAGGTTCATGCTCTCAGCTTGGTCCTCTCTTTTTTCAGTTCATTAAACTGATAATGAAGATAAAGCTCAAGTACTACAACTGCTAGTGAGCTGATCATGGCTAAAGTGGAACACCCATTAAAGCCCAAACTAACTGCTTCAGGTAGACTTTCTAGTTATGAAACTATAAATTTAAGGATTTTACCATCTTAACAAGTCCTGTTTCTTTCATGTACGTAATAAAAATGAATCTATTAATCTTCAACGTGCATATCTTCAGAAAGAAATGAGCAGGAACATTTTAATTTTCAATCAGCATTTCTGGTGGATGAACACAATTAAGTACTGTCACATAAAATATCTATGATAGCTTAAGGGCTTAGAGTAAAACTACATGAATAAATAAAAGGGCCAGTGAATGAATAATAAAAACTTACATCTAAACCACTGAATTCTTCTTTAAGATAATAAATCAGGATTAACCTAAGCACATTAACATATTTGTGCGTACATATCTATGTGCTCAACCTGCATTTCAAATCCCTTCAAAAATATCCACTATGTTAACCAGTGAACACACATACAGTTGTGTGGTGTTATTCCAAGCAGCAAGAAAATGCTGGCAATCAAAACTTTATGGTAAAATATTTATAAAAATTAATTTATAAATATACAAATTCTGCCCCATTTCCTGTTACAAAGGCTGTTCCACATGGCTAATTGTAAAATCTTGGTTTCTAATATGTCCCACATGTCAGGCAAGCTCCAAGTTCTCCATGCATCCTGGACAATCCTGGTGGAAAAAATTTGTGATTTAGGTGAAGATGGGACAAGTGATAGACTTGCAGAAGAAGTCAAGGTGCAGCAGCTGCAGGGCTGCCTGGTCTCCTTCCTCCTGGTGGAAGGAGAAGCTGAAACAGATGGGGCAGGAGCATCAGGAGCTGCTGGGTAATGTTTTGACAAGCAGGAAGGATATAATGAGAAATAATCTGGAGGGATGAAATCTTAGGACAGAAACAGTGACAGATGTGAGAGAGATATTTAGTGTTGAACAGGAGCAATAGGAGGTAGACAGGAGATGAGGACCGATAGCTTTGAACCAAGACAAGAGTGGGGTAGAGCATGGAGACCAGATGAAGATTAAATGGGATTCACCAAGCAAATCTGTGGATAAAAAGCAAATAATGAGACTTGAAAAAGATTTCTGTAGATAGGTCTGAAGGAAGAAGTGTTATAAAGTGGTGATGGTAAAGTAAAAAAGGAGAGAAAACATATCTCTACATGTAAATTTATTTAGTTTTCCTTGCACATTTCCAGGAAGAGTGGGATTAATTTTTCATTTCCATTGAACATTTGGATTGATTAACTTTTCTTTTTCTCTTTTTAATGTATTTTGCTGCATAGAATTTATCCTCTGCACACTCCCACAAACACATGTACCCATGTCACAAAGAAATGAACCGCTGAAAGATAAAAAGTACTAGCTAAAAAAGTGTTAATGAATTCCTCAGGGCTTTGAGAAGTGATGAGTAACAACCACCAAAACAAATATACACGCTGAAGAATATTTTTAAACTGACTTGTTCACAGAAGACTTTTCCCAGACATATTTATTATAAAATACTGTGAAGTGGTTCGTCTGGGTTTTGAAGAAGAATAGCCTGGAAGCTAAGTCATAACCAAGTCTGTAATAAAATAATAAAAAAAAAAGAAAATGAAAAATGTGCAAATAGACCACATTAAAACTTGCTTATTACATTTCAGTATTCTCAAAATATTGTTTACTGTATATTTTATCTTTCCTGATGGTAGATCCATGTTTCATTTTTCCTATCTGTCAAAAATATTTCACTTACAGTATTTGTAGCTTAAACACTTTCTCAGTGGCAGCAATTGTTTTTCTCTGTTGTCTCATCACCTGCTCCCATTCAGGTATAAGTTTTAGCTGTGGGAATATAAACCTAAATGTGCTTGAATATTGTTTCACATGATCTCTGGAGGCTTTAGATTTCATTAAAAGTTTATTTGTTCTACTGAATATATGTACTATTTCAGCAGTGTGAGAATAAAATTCAAATAACCAAAAATCAGTATAAGGTCTGCTAACAGTATTTGGCTCATTAAGATTGGATTTGAAATGAGCTACTCAAAATGACTATTTACCTTCTTTTTAACAGTCACAGAATGCTTAAATTTTGAAGTCTATGGCTTTTATTGAATTAAGTAAAGAGTAGGATGTCTATAAACAGAACAGATACTTATTATTGAGTTGAACAACAAATCAAAAATTCTTGTTCAGATTCTAGCAGTGCAGGAAATAGAAGCAATATATTTTACATTTTATGCCAAATACAGCAGAAGAAGGAGATTTTTTTCCTACTTAAGAAGTGAATCTACCTATTCCTGATTGAAACAGGCACATATAACTAAAATGTGCAAGAGTGGTAAATACCACAGTTTAATATTTAATAATCCTATGATCAAACTGGTTTTATCCTGTAAATGGAATCAATTTATCACTCATTACATTTTTATCTGATATCCAACGCTGGGGCTTTATTTCAGTGCTAGTTGATGATGAGATGGTGTTTACCATTCTACTGCATATTGGTAGACATAATTTGGGTCAACCTTTACTGGCTGACAGAGATCAGCAGTCTGATACTTGAGAGATTTTGATACTGAACAAACAAAGTTCCACCAAACTCTCCTCAAGAGAGAAGGAAACTTTACCACTCTTAACTGGTCATCAACTCTCAGAACAAATCATCAACATGTGATGGAATAAGATTTGGAACAGAAAAATCAAACAGGAAAACATCCTTTTTTCCCCTAGATTTTAGCTCTGGTAAGTACTTTGCAAACTTATCTTCCACTAAGGCCTTGTATGTGGAAGTGTCTTCCCTGGAGTAAGTCTGCTGGAAGT
>NW_005054311.1:2796121-2809069 GCF_000277835.1 Geospiza fortis
AGCAAGTTTAAGTGTTCCCTGGATGAAGCATTCTTCTTTAAGACCTGAAATTTTTCTAAGAGTTGCATTTTTCGATAAGAAAATATGAAATTTTACCTTCTCTCAAAGTCATGTGTGAAATTCTCCAGCTCTGACTCGCCCAACATTAGCCCCTTCAACTTTGCAGTTATATTGTCTGAAAAAAGAGCTCTACAGAAATCATAAAGGCTTTGGAATAGGGTGCATACCTTCTCCACAAATATCATTAAAGCCAAAGGTGTGTGTGCCTCATCTCAGTAAATCCTCAAGAGCAGACCTTGTGGCTGAAGTATGGAAATTATGTAGAAAATAAGCTTTTGGTTTGGGCTCCTCTCCACCACTACTTCTTCCCTGAGGGAGTTCTCTGTTGCACTGTTATCTTTGCTCTTTTTCACTAGCAGGCAAGTGTATGCAAAATCCAGTCCAAGCAAGATGTGATATTTGGACTGATTGAATATTTGCAAGTGGACTGCAGAAGAAGCAGAAGAATTGCCTCACACTGTCCCTTCAGATGTGATTTTGCCCTGCAAGATGTGGCAAAATCACATCTGAAGCCACAATTACAGCATGTAAAACACTGAGTCCCTGATAAAGGGTACCTTGTGTTTCCAGGAAGTTGAGGGCAAAACCTTAGCTCCTGAGATGATGCACACTATTGCTGAGCATACACACAGAAAGGGGGCATCAGGCAGAGAAGGGAGCTACGTGGTGCAACACAGAGCTTGAACTGAACACAGGTGTCTGAAACAAATTGCTCTGGAGGACCCACATCCATCTCTCTACAGATAAAATCTGATGGAGAAATTGTATTCCCAGCAAGGATGGCAGGTAGGGCAAAATATGGATATACTTGTATAATTTTAAGAAGGATCTGACAATTATTGATGGTTAGTCTTTAGATAGTACTTTATATTTACAAATCTCTGTACAAGCTCTATTAAATTAATGATAAGTCCTTAAATACACTGGAGTTGAACTCATGCAGCTTAGAATGACTGATGCATGAGGACAGAGGAATCTTTAACCTTAATGAATCATGTTTGGGACAGTGGATGGAGTAAGTTTTAGAAATAAGCATGGACAGCGTGTGTCAGGTTGGTAAGATAAAAAATTAGTCACCTAACACAGGCTTTTCTGTAGCATTCCAGCTTCTGACTGTTTTGCTGGTAGATTGATGGCCATGGGGTGAGTTGGGTTGCAGTGGGCAGCCATGTGAAGATACACAGTGCTTGCTCATGATGCCACGGGCACTGGTTTCCTCTGTCTGCTACCAGTACTACCAGGGCACTTAGTGATTCCTAGGGGTTTTAGCAGATGTAGAATCAAGTCTGTGAGCAACCATTACATCGCTGTTACTTTCAGGCTTTTGGAACAGGACATAATGGAGCACTACTAATTAATGTGTATAATTTTAACATCAGTAATGTCAGCATTGCAGAATCAAAATGAAAGGCCTGAATGAAGACCATCATCTGCTTAAGCAGATAACCAGGATGATTGGGGTATGAAATTACTTGAGATGAAACTGTTGCCTCCCCTGTCAGGCTGAGAGTGATTCTCCTCTGGGTAGAACAGCACTTCAAAAGCTTTGACCATCCATTAGTTACAGGCACTGCAGCCTCATAAAAACCCTACAATTCACTGGCTCTGTGCCCTGTATTGCTTTTTGGAAATACCAGACATTATCTCAATCTAGTATATTTACAATTGCATTTTGAATATATCTAGAATAACTGGCAGACAGATCAATTTTTTTGATAAAAGTGACTTTTCTATATTAAAAAAAAATCTAAGCAGCCTGCATTTAAATTTTCCTATAACATATTGCTGTTAAACTTTCTGTGTCTGCTTCACTGTTTATAAGTAACACCATTATTCCATGACCAGATAAGCACCCTTCATTTTCCATTAAATTTTCTCATCCTTAGCCCCTTGAATTGAGGGAAATGGCAGGCACATCTGATTCAGAGGTTGCTAGCAGAAGCTGCAGCTGAGTATCAAATCACATGAGCACTGATTACCCACCCTTGCACCCACGGGTGCCTGAAGGGCTCCTCCCAGCCTTGCTGCTTAAGCCTCCTTATCTCTACTGGGGCAAAAGCTGGGTTTGACTGACATCTGTTACCGACTGCAGAGTTCTTGCAACAGCATGAAACTCCTCAGGTTGTAGAAAATCCCTTTCCCAACAGCACAGTTGTTATTTAACTGCACAAAAATCCATGGCCACCAGGACAGTGACATCCAGGTATAACCACACCGAATGCTGTGGTTAGACATTCCTGTGTTTCAAACTTACATGCTGTTACTAATAATATCGTAAAGCATCTTCATATTATTCTCATTCCTTTAAGCGATTCGCCACATTAAACAAATGTTTATTCTTTCAGTCATGTAAGAGACAGGGGCTTTGCTCCTTTGTGCTCACCCAGATTAACTCAACTCCCCCCTGCAGAAGCAAACAAGAAGAAGACACAGCTCTTGCTATAAGTATAGGTAGCCTAGTAGCTGTGGTAGCAAGAGTTTGCTGGAGTGAGCCCTGTTTTGGAAATAAGAATGAATAGGTTACATGAAGTAAAATAAGCACAGATTTGTTTACTAGTAAGCTGCTGTGATAAATAGAAATGAAAAGGATTAGGAATTCCTTTGGGAAACATGTCTCTTCTTCGTATTAATTACACTGACACTAGCTTATTAATGCTGTGTCAGCTTTTGTTTACAGTTTTCACAGACAAAATGGAGAATTGCTACAACGGAATGTGAATACAGACATTTATTTTTTTGCTCGGTACATGTTTCAGTGATTATTTGAATAAACAAATGAAGATAGCCTCACCATTATAAGATAAAGCAGAAGAACTGAACTAAAATTATAACAGAAAACTGTCAAAGCTTCACATTTGCCGCTTGGGGAATGCATAATACATGTAAGATTTTCTTTGTGGAATCAGAAAGTCTTCTTACTCAGTTCACCTTCAATCTCATTTTCCCAGGTGAAGATTCAGCTTAAGTTTTTTGAGGGAACATGACGATCTCTAGGGCCTTGAGATGCCACATTTCTTGCTCTTTAGCTCAGCTACAAAAATCATCAAAATATGTTTATATTAAAATGATATAGAAAAGTCTGTATTGGTCTCCTATAAGACATTTGTGTTGCATAGCCCCAGGGAAACCCACATAACCCCCTCCCTAACACAGCAGGAAAGGCCTGTACTATGGTCATGCTGTACCATGTACACTCCTGCCAAATTTAGCAAGAAACACTGAGGAAACTGCCTGGGCTTTACAAATAAAACAAGAGCTATCTGTTTTGTTGAAGAGACTGAAATACCGAGGGGAGGGCTAAAGAAATGGGTTGTGTTTTAAATAAAAAAGAAACTTAATGCTTGATCAAATCTCTGTTCTAGGATATGTACAAAACTCTGGTCTTGCTTAATTTTGTGTGCAGCTGTATCAGCAGTTCCATCAGGACCCTGAGAGAATAATGGAAAAAGTTGGCGTGCAAGTGTGTTACATCGTAAAAACCTCCTTTCCAGTTATTTTTCTGTTTAGTTGATTAATTCTTATCAAAGTTCCTCAACTTTTATTTTCTCTCTCAGGAGTTTATTTTAGCTCAGTTAGTTAGAGCATGGTGTTACTAATGCTGGTTTTGGGGGTTTGATCCCCATATGAGCCATTCATTCCAGAACTGGATTTGATGATCCCTGTGGTTCTCTTCCAAGTCAGAATAAATATTCTATGATTCTGTTATCCTGCCTCAGACCAGATGGGAGCACCAGGAATCTCAGTGGCAGGCACTTCATTCACTCAATTGGGAACTTCAAACTGAAAATGTGGTAATTTTACAGCAGCCTGCCCTGCCTGGGATATTAATCATGCATTGTTTGTGGGGGTTAGACCTTGGTGCTTTGTCATGGAACAAACTCTAAAAATATAAGTACCAGTAATAAAACCACTCTGGCAGGCTGGGACCTGCTGCTGAGGTTTACTGTCAGAGGTACAGGGAGAAGCTGCTGGGTCCGAAATCCATCATCCTGAGTTGTCCCTGGCATTTTTCTCCCGGTGCTGCCGGCATCACGGTGAGTCAGCCGCCGCTCCTCGATTGCCAAACCTACGTCAGCCGCCTGTGGTTAGTCACAGAGGGACCAGGGGAGATGTCTGTCCCTCCCCACACAGCCATCATTACCAAGGCTGTGGCCCTGAATACAGAATGCTGCTGCAGTGGAGAGGTGGCCAGGCCCTCAGGAGGCTCCAGGAGATGATGGTTCAGGAGATTAAGAGCTTCACAGAGTCTGCTTGCTCTTAATTGCTACCATCCTGTCTCCTGCCTGTGTCCCAGGGTGTCCTGGTGGCAGGACAGGGTCTTAGATTTGGGTGTGCCATTGGGGGCGAAGAAGGTGTCATTCTTTGTCTAGGGACTGGCCCAGGATCTGGGGTCCTGTGAAACCTTTGTGTTGTGCTGTCTGGCATGGCAGGGTGCACCTCCACCCACATTGTGCCCACCACCTTAAATGACTCACAGGCTGGCACCTCTGCTACCCAGGAGATTCAGGATGATGCTTCAGAGACCAGGGGGATACACACCCAAATCTCTGGAAATCCAGTGGGACTAAGTTTTCTAAAGAAGTGGCCTATCACTAGAAACCCCCTTATTATACTGGTGAATACTCAGATACCTTTTAGAAAGGTTGTGAAAAGCAATAGAGGAGGGTGTGTGTTTGCACACATATACTTAGAATGTAAAACAGATGTTCAAAACCCATTATTTTATCTCATGCAAATATTTATAATGTTCCCCTAGAAACAGGCAACCTTCTCTTCTTTGGCAATTAAATGCATGTTTGGCCGCATTCCTATACATTGACAGCATCTATTTTTTGTCACATAAATGACTGAGTTAAAGATATAAATGAAATTAAATAGGGATTGTTTTCTTTCTTTTTCTCCTGATATTTGTCACATGCAGCAAAGAAACTTCCCAAAATCCTGTGTACATTGTGGTGTTGTATAATGTTTAGAGTTTCGAGAGTCTTGTTATTTTAAGCATATACAGACATAAAATAACAATATAGTGATATTGAATATTTACCATTACTGTAGATGGTTTTATTTATAGAAATCTAACTGCCTAATTTCTATTTTACTCATGTTTGGGTGGATGTTCTGCCACAGATTTAAAAAATGACCTGCTCAAACATCAACCAAGTGGGTTCAGTTCTTCTAGGTCTGGACTGACATTTATTACTTATGGGAAATACAGCATGGATTGTCAACAAAAGTTTTCTTGCCTTAAGTTGCCACATGTGTCCATAGCATATGGAAAAAGGGAAAGAAAAGGATAATTAAGGACCACATGCCAGAAAGTGAAGAAATATTAATCTAGCTAAAACCTCAGAAAAATCCAATCATTTCAAAGTATAAATCTTGACAAGTCAGATCCCTTCAGTGCTAACACAACATCATCAATGACAGCTGTGTCCTGAGTGGAGTCATAAAGGGGAAAGCCCATAGAAGAACACTTGTATTTTTTCTTTTTTGATACAGAACAATATGGTCATCAGGCAATAATCAGCCTGACAGTAATCATTCTGGCTACATGAGAGGACTTTTCACAGTGCAATATGAAAAAGGATGCCTTTTGATACTCGGTATTTAGCCTTGCCGTTGTCAGGGTGACTGGAAAAGAGCTGTGCACAGAGAGGGATAAAAGAGAAGAAAAATGATAAAACTTTTTTTGAAGAAAAAAAAATCAGTTTTACAGAATCAAATCATACCAATCATGCAAAAAAAATTACTAGAACTAAAATTTAGGGCAAAAGCTGAAGTCTGACATGACAAAATATTTACAGAATGATTTTCTTTATTCCAGTCAACACTAAATGAGAGAGAAGAGAAAATTACTTGAATGAAGAAAATGAGGGAAAATAACATGTAATGACATTTTTGAGTGACTTATCAGTGGGGCTACTCCTCAGATCTCATAGCTCCTAGTCTGTAGGATTTCACTCACTCCAGTGACCAGCACGGGCAGGCCCTGTGCAGCAAATTTCACAGGTACCCAGCTGGGAATCAGATGCTGCTGTACTGCTGCCTCACTGCTGGGTGTCCTACCCTATTGCTGACCTAGTGCAAGATGACCCATTCAAAAAGCTGTACTGGCCCTACACCTTCCCAGAGAGGCATTTCCTTGGCTTTGGTAACTTAAGACCAAAGGCATTGTGTTTAAGGCCCAGTGCTGTGGCACATGGATTTGAATGAGTCATGTGTGTGAGTAGGACCTTGTTTTATCCCTCAGCCGTGGTGAGGGGGAAGAGGAACAGCCTCACATTTTCCCATTCATATTTTGAAAACCTAAGACATGATATAATAGACCTCCTGGAATTAGGTAATAAATAAAAGGATAGAACTAATCTGCACATTAAATTAAAAAAAAAAAAAGCTTTCAAAGTGAAATGCCAAAGCTTATCTGTGCAAACACTGAAATCACCAAGGAAATTTAAAAGTATTCTACTTCCCTACCTCACTTCTATGTACCAGATTGCTGATTTGTCTCTATCACACCTTGTGTGTTTTTCAAAGAACTCTGCTCCAGGATGGACCAGTCTGTGGATTTGTGCTGCTTTTAAAATACAACTTTTAATCTGTGATTAAAAACAGTTTGTGGGAAACCTGCAAAGCAAGCCATGCAGCAGGGAGAACGGTCCCCTCTGTCCCAGCCCATCTCAAGGCCTGAATGAAGTCTTCTAGGGCTGGTTTCCCTCCCTACCTCTGTTGAAGAACACAAGCCAAGCTCTTTGTTGATGGCCACGGACTGTGGAGTCACTGCTGCCAAAGTGCATCCATCAGGATGGTCCCTCTCTGACCGGAGGAGTATGGCAAATAAAAGTGTTTGTCAAGTGCTGCATAAAGGCCCACAAAGCAAAGAATAACTCATTTCATGTACAGCACTTGGTAAATCACCCATTAAACAATAAAAGAACAACAAAAATTTATGTTTGCCCATAAACTAGGTACTATCTGCTTTGTGCGCCAGACACACAGTTTCCTGGGAATAAAACTGGTCATGCAACAAAAGGTTTTGTTATGTGCACGAGGGGATGACAGCCCCTCTCTTTCTACCATTGTAGCTCTCTACTTGGCAAGCACCACAGCCCTTTAGCACTGCCTGCCATGTACAGTCACCTTATATAGTGCTATTTTCTGACTCAGCACAGGACATGCAGACAATGCGCCTCACTGAAGGAATAAATAATGTAAGGAGGTTTTTTCACCAAACTGAAAGAGAAATGGAAACAAGCACACAGAAAAGCACAGTGCAAATTCGCAGGGAACCTACACGTGACCACAGTCTTGCCAGGCGGCTGTCGTTTTTGTCCCCAGATAACCTGTGCTTAGTGGGGGCTGAAGCCATGTCCAGTTCCTTGGGAACTGAAATGATGTAAGGTAGGCTAAGGAGAACAGGAAAAGAGAGTCAGGTTTACTCAAAACAAACTCAGGTTACTTAAAGCACATGACTGGTTTTCATTTTTTGGCTGAAACAACTCACTGAAAATGTGTTATGTGATGACAGAAAGAGGGAAATTGCCATCTGCTGGTATCCAACACAGCCAACAATATTTTCCTATCCAAGCACCAAAACTGCTTTTGTGCCATATATTCTTGAGCAGCTGGCAATCGTAGCAGAGCAACAAGCTGCTTCAGTGCTTTGACACATGGTGAATGAAAACAAAAGGGAAAAAACAGTGAGAAGATATTGGAGAGTGGTTAGAAATTGGCAAGTTGTTAAGTAATAATCTGTGTCTAGACCCCAAATCCTTCATACCTGTGGGTCGAGTGGATCTGTGGTTTGGTTCACTCCTTTCAGAAATACAAAATTCGTCTTCCTTCCTGTGCTGAAGGCATCCAGCTAATACACACTGGAATCACCTGCAACCCAACAGATTTAGCACGTCTTTGTGTTTATGTGTGCTTGTGCTCCCAAGTGACTGGTATGAGGAACTGCAGCAACTCGCTGCTTAGCCCTGCAGGACCCCTCAGCTGCAGGGCAGGAGAACTGAGATGTGCTCCTCACAGGCAGCTGTGACATCCATTGGCACTGTGACATGACTTACTGTGAGTGATCAGGAGGCTACAGATACCTCTGCAGTGTCATCTCCATGGTTCCATTGCTGTTGATTGTGAATGACACACAGGAAGAAGGCAGATGGAGACCCTGGAGAAGCAGCCTGTGCAAAGCTGATGGATAATAAAAAAACTTGTGATTTTTACTGGCACAGACAATGGACCAGTAGATGACACCTAGTATGCCTTTCCTATTTCAGAAACTTTTTTAATTTTAGAGCAATCTTTATAAGACAAGCCTGTGTGGCCTTGCACTTTTTGATAAAGGTTATAAATAGCAGGTCTGGTTTTGTTTTCTTTTTTTAATAACGCCTGTGGTTTTGCTAGCAAGCCTCTGAAGTTTTCTTTTTGCTTCTGATGTTGACATCTCATCTCATCTCATCGTATCTGGAACCTGTGTGTCCGTGTACCAGTATAACCAAAGTATATATAAGCTTCAGGTATTAACTTCCAGAGCTACTTCTGTCATAATTCTTTTATTTTTAGCCTCTTTCAATTCCCCATGTCACTTAATGTGAGCTTCTCTTCTTCTTTGAAATCACAGTATCACAGAATTGGTAGGGTTTGAAGTGTCCTCTGGAGAGCATCCAATCCAACCCCCCCTGCTAAGGCAGGGTCACCTAGAGCAGGTTACACAGGAATGTGTCCAGGTGACTTTTGAATGTCTTCAAAGAGGGAGACTATATGACCTCCCTGGGCAGCCTGTTCCAGTGCTCTGCCACCCTCAACATAAAGCAGTTCTTCCTCATGTTGAGGTTGTGTTTTAGTTTATGGCCATTGCTCCTCATCCTGTCAGTGGACACCACCAAAAATGCCTGGTACCTCTTGACACCCACCTTTAGATATTTATATGTATTAATGAGAACCCCTCTCAGTCTTCTCTTGTCCAAACTAAACATCCCCAGCTCCCTCAGTCTCTCCTCATAAGAGAGATGCTCCAGGCCCCAAATCATCTTTGTGGCCTCTGCTGGACCCTCTCCATTACCTCCATGTCTTGGGCTGAGGAGCCCAGAACTGGACACAGCACTCCAGATGTGCCTCACTAGAGGCAAGCAGAGGGACAGGATCACCTCCCTTCACCTGCTGGCCACACTCTTCCCAAAGCACCCCAGGATCCCACTGGCCCTCCTGGCCAAAAGGGCACTGCTGGCTCATGGCCAGCATGTCACCCAGCAAGATCCCCATGTCCTTCTCTGCAGAGCTGCTCTCCAGTGGGTCACAGCCCAGCCTGTGCTGGGACTTGGGGCTTTTCCTCCCCAGGTGCAGGACCCTGCACTGGCCCTTGCTGAATCTCATCAGGTTTGTCTTCACCCTGTTCTCCAGCCTCTCAAGGTCCTGAATGGCATCTCAGGCTTCATGGGTGTCTGCCATTCCCCCCAGTTTTGTACCACCAGCAAACGTGCTCAGGGTACATCCTATCCCTTTGTCCAGGTCATTGATAAACCACTTGGAAAAGACTGGAGCCAGTATTGATCCCTGGAAAATACCACTGACTACACACCTCCAGCTAGATTCTGCTGTGCTGATCATGACCCCCTGAGGTTTGCCATTCAGGCAGAGCTTGCCTATAAAATAATCTAAGCAAGTTTGGTCTCAGAAAAGACAAGCTATAAAAGGTGTAACCTGGAAAAAGAAAACACCACTTCTTTTTCTTGCATTTGAGAGAGGAAAACAGAGCCTATTTTCAATTTCTTTAAAGGATTATACCACTTGTTGCTTCTTTTATGCTTTTGCAGGTTTCAGAATATCTAGGGATTGACTATCACTGATCAAGAAGGACAGGATGTTACGAAGGGTGGTGGAGGTATGTGGTTTCCTATATTTTTTTCTTCACTGGATCACATTTTTAGCATCCTGCTGCAATATGGCTTTTTCTGGCTGATAAACACACACTGTTAAGTAGAGTTCCACTTCACAGCCTAAATTCCTTACTAAACATGAATACAAAGTGCAGCTATATCTGGGATTTCAATTACTATTGTGGAGAAATCTCCTGTTGACACAAAAACTAAAGAGAAGCTCCCCGTGTTTAAAAAAAAAGAAAAGGTTTGCATCCTCCCTGAAGAGCTGGAATAATAGAAGCTTTCAAAATACTCCATGGCCTGTCATTTGTAAGCCTCATCTGGGTCTGTGTTTCAAACACAGTTGGTGTATCTCCTCCTATTCTACACTGCAGACTCCCAGAACTGCAGCTATTGGAAAAGGAGTAGTTTGCTGACAGAATATACAGCAGAGGCATTTCAATTGCTTAAACATGGGCTCCTATTGCCTTTTTAGATGGTACAGAGCATCTTGGATAGAAATAGGGCTATCCATCTAGCTGGACTAGCAGGACAAGTTTCAAACCTTACAAGAGACCCCCACACATCTGGGGAAACAGCTGAGGACCAGGTAGTCTGTAATACCTGAAATGATGCAAGATCTGTGTGGAGAGTGGGGCCAAGCCTTGCAGTCTGCACTGCACTCAGCTACTTGTTTCTTTCTTTCTAGAACTTACTTTCAACATAAGAAGTAGGCAATGCTTTCTGTGTTACCAAAGTATGCTTGTTTCCAGTAATTTCGTTTCAGAAGCCTGTCTGTCATTTTGGGCTTCCCACTTGGACTTACAGATGTTTGAAATATCAGCAGCTAACCCTAAGTTACTTACCCTGACCCCTATAGTCTATATATCCTATCTTGTCTCCACAAAGATAGGCACTGTCAGATGCTTGAGACCAGAAGGAAGAATTGATAACTGAAACTACCACCAACTGTAGGAGAGAGAATTTGGTTAGACTAGACACTCATTTCAGGAAGTTCAAAATTAAATTAGATATATCTTCCAGTTTGAGTAACACAAATGTTGCAAATAAACCCTTCTGTGCTGCACTTTTATCCTGAATCCTGGTGTTTCCACAAGTTGCAACACAGGTCTCACTCTTCAAAGGAGATCAAGCCCTCTCCTTATACACTTTGGGAAAGTCCAAAGTTCTTTGCCTTGCTAACTTCATTATAGGCACTAATAGCAAATTTAAATACAAGACCTTCCAGCCCATTAGTCAAGGAAGATTCACTCACATCTATACAAACACAAATAATGCAATGCTGTCTCTGCAAGTGTTGATTAGACCTTGAATGAGGAAAAGAAAATGGATCTTGGATTCCTGGAATGATGTGAAGCACTTAATTTAAAAAAACCTCTTCTATAAAGTGAAAGTTTACTTTTTATTTCTTGAGGATCAAATTACTTTTAGTGAGCAACAATGATGGCTGTTTATTTAAAATGGTCATTACAGCAAGCTTCTTATGATTTTAAGATTTTCCAGATTATTAGAAGGTGACAAAGATATATGGAGGTTTGGGCAGCTTTTAGGCTTCTGTGTTTTTCGTTATTTACCAGCAGAAAAAGTGAAATTGTGAGAAAATCCTGAACAACATGGGCCACTTTGAGAAGATACACAGGGCTTAGGTTCATAGTTAAACTCTGCTGAATTAATAAGTTTTGCATCTGTTTGTTCCAGAGCTGGGAGGCACATCCAGCTGGGCAAAGTGGCTCAGCTCACACATAGGTGCCATCTGGATGAATATTTTAAGTCTCAGCCTCCTTGTATTGTGAGAGGCTGTGGGAATCACCTGGATTCCTCATCAGCTCTGAAAGTGATGCCTGGCATTCCAGTGTGGTAAGATGCCTTATGCTACCCTTGATTGTTTAGACATTTTACTTGAAAAAGAATCTGGGTTTTCCACTTGTGAATAGATCTGACATACAAGGAACTCTTCTGCCACAAATTATGATCCTGACACAGAACTTCAATGCCTGTAGGAGCCTCAGAATGCTTTTCAGCCCATCTTTAAGCTATGAGGAAAGATGACAGAGCACCGCTGATAGTTGTTGGTCTGCTAGGTATTTGTCAGAGAAAGTCAGTAAATAAAAATGTCCCAAGTAAACATTCCAAATAATCATTGCTAAAATAAGAATAACAAGGAATTAAGATGGCATGATTTTTTCATAATGCACAATTTTTTAAAGAAAAGAATAAAGGTAATTTGCCAAATATATCCAATTTCATGCAATGGACACAATTCACACTTAACGTGGTATAATATAAGAATTACCCACAGAAGTGACTTTGGCCCATCAGTATGATCAAGGCTTTGGGTCACTCCAATAAGTATACTGTAATTTATGTTTTTCTCCAACCCTCTTTGTTTTTTCCTCATATTAGTCTGCTGAAGGTTTCAATTTGAGTGACCCAGATGCTTGCATTTGCAGTAGGTAGTAGGAGGAAAGACAGCATGTGTAACAAAGAGGCATTCACCTCTTTGAAGGTGAAAAATCACCTGTATAAAAAACCAGCATATAACTTATGATACACTTCTGTAAACTCCAGCTCCATAGCAGAAACCTTTAGCTATGGACAGGGAGATCTAATGTTAAACAGAGTATTCCCAAAAAGAGTGGGAAAGACTCTGCGGTGGATGAAACACCATTCACTCAGTAGCTCCATAGATGTAGGCAGAGAAGTAAACCTGCACAACTCAGTCAGAGGCGGAAGCACTCCAGAATGCCAGGTTATTTGTAAGAGAAGGTATTTTTATAGCACCTATCAAGTGAATTTGGCAGGATACAACACTGAACATGGCTCAATCACTTAGTTACCTGCCTAGTCTAACCATCTGGTCAGCTTTGTAATTTGTGTGTCACTGACTTATAATCATACAACATCTATGCTAGTATGCAAAGGAAGAGGAGAAAATACCTTGGTGTCCACATACTAATAGATGTGCCTCACCCATTTTTGGATTTAGTAGATAGAAACTCAATATGCTAAC
>NW_005054311.1:2810187-2813254 GCF_000277835.1 Geospiza fortis
TTTGATGGCAATACCAAGTAGATAAGCAGCTGTGTCAAAATTATCCTCCTTCCCACACATTTTTTAAACACATATAGTATTCCCTCCTATAATAAGTATTTACACAAAAGATATGGCATTGTCCCAATATGACTTGACTGTACATCAATTACGCTCCCAAGTAAACAGGGATGTGGAACTGAAGCCACCTGATAACCTAAGCACTTACCTTTTTGCCAGACACACAGAAAACATCTCCCCTAGCTGATGTGGATACTGTATCATTTTCTCTCCACCCCATTATGTTTCATCCGTCAGCTTTCTGCAGGTCCTTCCTAAATCCCACCCTTGCCACAGGCAGACCAGATTATTCCACCTTCCCATACAGTTCTGAGAAATCAGATTCCTCCTAGCTCAGAGGCAGCAGTGCTGAAAATCTGGCAGTGAGACAAGAGCAGAACATGAAGTATGGGCTAGGGAGGCAAACAGCGTCAGGTATAAGGCTGGAATGAGAAGGGACCGAGTAAATAAACCACTTACCTTAACTTTCACTTACATTAACCTTGGCCAGCAGCCAGGCATCCAGCCAGGCACTCTCTCGTTCCTCCTTCTCAATAGGATCAGGGGAAAAAAATGATGAAAATGCTGGGAGGCTGAGGTAAAGACAAGGAGATTGCTTGCCAGCTGCCATCTCAGGCAAAGAAACCTGGGGATAATGAAGCTAATTTATTGCCAATTAAAATAGATTTGGGTAGTGAGAAACAAAGAAAAAAAAGAAAACAAGCCTTTCTCCCTACCTATACCCTTATTTTTCCTAGACTCAGCTTCACTCCTTCATACCTGGTTCCTCATCACCCCATCCCAAGCAGTGCAAAGAGTTTGAGCTGTCCATGGTGTGCCCATCACCAGCTGATGGGCTCAGCTGTGTGTGGGCCCAATGCAGACATGGTTGTGTTTGGCACAGGGCAGTCACTGGCTGCTTCTTACTGTGTTTTCAAGAAGGTTTTCAACAGTTAATAGGTCTATCTGTGCTGGTAACACCTTGCCATCTACACCCAATGCATACTGCCATTGGTTTTACTTACTGTTGAACAACAGCTGAAATCCAGCTTAACAAAGTGGTAAGTGGAAAGAGGAATGGCATTGTATTGCATGGCTCTAACACAGTATTGTCTCTTTATGGAGAATATCAGCTAATCCTCCCTTGCTGACCTTCATTTTCATTAACACCCATAATGCAAAACAGCCACTCAGTGGCCTCATACAT
The DNA here is from genome assembly GCF_000277835.1 of Geospiza fortis. Taxonomy (NCBI): domain Eukaryota; kingdom Metazoa; phylum Chordata; class Aves; order Passeriformes; family Thraupidae; genus Geospiza; species Geospiza fortis. The sequence continues at coordinate 2,811,434 of NW_005054311.1, forward strand.
GCAATTCAGCTTAAAAAGAGTTTAGGAACCCATCATCTATGTTTTGATTAACCTTATTGTGCCTTTGCAATGAGACCAGTCATTATCATTACTGTTCCCTGGCACAGAACCCAAAGTGCCATTTGTAAAGATAGTTGTGTCTCAGTCAAGGCAGGGTGAAGCCAGAAAACAACAATTACAAAGTGCTGAATTTGAGTTTATTATGCGCAACATATGCAGAATCCCCCTGAGTCCTGGAAGATGGAGTCCTCCTAAATCCCTTCTGATTTGGTGCCTCTGCCTCCAAGAGCAAATACAAATAACTATTACTTCTTAAATGAAGCAGATGAGAATTTCTTGGCTTTAGGGATCTTGAAAAGCATACCCTAATTTTCCCAGTGGAATATCTGCACTAGTTATTTTTTTATTAAATGAGTACTAAATCAGTGATTTATATTTACAGCATCTGACCATGTAAATTTTTAAAATAAACACGTATGGAGTAGGAAAGCGACACCTATCATTATGAATTGCTTTGCAGCACTGTAAACCTTTCCCTCTAAGGATTTCAAGCCTGTTTCATTTGCAGTCCCTATAGCTTATCCCTGGGGATCTTGCCCCTTTGTAAACCTAAAGGAGGTTGGAGGCTTGGCTGGATTACCACTGAGACACATGGGCAAATGTAGCTAGGACTATGCCTGGATGATTTTGATTTACAAAACTAGGTTGGAAATATTCATCTGTCTCTGGAGGAGTGAACAGCAGCTTGTCACTGCTTTTAACATCCCCCTTTCTGCGTAGGGGGTAAATATATTACATTGGATGTTCCAAGGTGAGCATTTAGAGTGGGGAAATATATTTTGTTTCTTTATAATATGTACATATCCTTACTCTTGGGTGAGCTTCTGGGACAATGTTACTTAATTCTAGTGAAATATGTTTTCAGGTTTTTTCCCTTCCAGGTACATCCTTCTCCATTGCTCATGTTCACAACTTTTCCTGGTTTGTAGACTTTACAATTCTGTGTACCCTATGCACTGTGAGTTTCCTCTGTCCTTCTGGTGCTATGGCTCTGAGTTGTAATCAAACAGTGCAACATGGGAGAGAGGATCCCACTTCCAGAGACGATGACTCCTGATTCAGGCTAAATCCACCCTGTGAAGGCAATGAAGAGAAAGCATTACCTCCAGGCCTGGCTGCAAATACCCTCTAGCTTTCAGGCAATGGTCCTTGCAGAAAGGACCCTCTAGCTCTCAGAAATGGTCCTTGCATCTCCTGCCTTTAGACAGGTACACTTTCTACCATTCACACAGTGAATTCTTGCAATTCTCTCCAATGAATTCTTGCAATTCTGTCCAATGAAGATGGCTGTAAAAAAACCCCACAGCTGCCCTTCTACTAATTTGATGTCCTTCCTTGCTTTATTGATGGTAGTTATAAAGACTCCTTTGCCATAGCACTGATATTAGAGATATCTTTTCCTGAAGAGAAGGAACTGTTTATTTGAGTATTTTTTAATTTTTCTGGCTCGCTTAAACCACTAAACTTGTTATAAAGTCTTTGTGTAGATTATTACCAACAACATTAGCATATTAATTTTTCCTCTGTGAATTCCTACAATGTTAATTCACCGCATACTGCTAATTAAAGAGGTCACAGCTATGAAACTAGACAGAGACTACAGTCCAGTATCCAACAGAGTTTTCTGTTACCTGACAAATAAATCTGCTTTCACTACTTTTTTTGATACTGAACTGAAAGGACTGCCTGCTTTGACTCACCAACACAAATCCTTGGGCTTGTTACTAGTTTTGCCCTATAAATATGGACTTCTGGATATCA